>NW_015174854.1:304690-322907 GCF_001447785.1 Gekko japonicus
CGGCCAAGCCTTCCCCCACCCCCTCCCCCTCCCTGGCAGCAGCGACAAAGCCGTTCTCAGGGTATACTTTTGAGGCGATTTAAATACCCCCCGCATATTTTTCCAAGTTTTCAGATTTTTCTGCACATTTAGGTATTGCCCCAAATGTGCAGGAAAATCTCCCTGCCCCCCAAGTGCCCCCGATGTGCGGATTTAGATATCCGCATGGAGGGAGCATGTTGGGAATATATAATTATTAAAAAGCCCTAATCAGGGTTCTCCTGTGTCATTTCTAGTTTGACCCAGAGAAAGCAAGAGCTGTGAGTTTAGGCAGACCAGAAGTAGCCTATAGGATCTGTGAGAATCCACATTATTGCTCCGGGAATCTGATATAGTAGAACTTCCTTCCTGCTATCTTCTTTCACTTTGCTCTGCTAGTTATAAAACAGATAATGGAACTTACCAGTCCTCTTACTGCTGCTAGGGAAGACTTCTGGATAGCTCTTAAGTGTGTCCCCGATAGGGTTGCCAGCCTCCAGGTGGGGCCTGGAGACCCGCTTTTACAACTGATCTCCAGCTGACAGCGATCAGCTCCCCTGGAGAAAATGGCTGCCTTGAAGGGTGGACTGTATGGCATTCCACCATGCTGAGGCCCCTCCCCAAACTCCATCCTCTCCCAGATCCACCCCCAAAGTCTCCGGTATTTTCCAACCCGGGCCTGGCAACCCTAGTCCTCGAAGAGGTTAAAAGAACTGGAAAGTGGCAATTCTCGGTGGAAAACAGGGCAGAATAAAATACTTCAATATCCTTGCTCCCTCTAGGGCTGGCAAATCCCCCCGGGGGGTGGATTTCCCCCCGCTTTGGAGGCTCGCCCCCCGCTTTGGAGACCCGATTTCCGCCGCGGCAGAATCGGGCCCCGGGGGGAACTCCGCCCCCCAAAGCTGCATCACCAGCACATTGGGGGCGTGGCCCAGATCGTCGGGGGGGGAAACCAGTGAGTCAGTCAGCAAAGGGGGGGTCACCCATGCTCTGAAGGTCCTGCCGTGGAGCATCCCGAATGGGAATTAGAAGTGTACACTGGAGCAAGCATTTGGTGGCCGAGGAAGTGGAAAAGGAAAAGCAGATCTATCGTTGAAATGTGAGTTGAAGTGTAAGCAAGAACCACCTAAAAATTAAGCCAAAACCTACCCTTATAAAGAGGGGGGGGGGAGAATCTCCCCCGATAAGACAAACTAAGCGAACTTTGCGCTCATACGAAAAGGGGGGTGGACTATTGAAGCAAGATAGACTGAAATTAAAAGCATTTAAGAACTTACCAAGCTGTTTAAGGAGTAGCAGAGACTGTGATAACTTTTTCAAAAACTAAACAATCTCAAACATGGCGCCCATGAGGAAGGATAAGAAAGACAAACAACTAAAACCAAAGCCTCTTGCCGGAACTGCTGGCCCAGCGAGTCCTGCTCCTAGACAGGACATAACTACAGAGCTACAAAAGATGCTGACAGAAGCATTGCGACCCCTGCTGGAACAAGTGATGGCATTGTACAGCAAATTAGACGCACAGCAATTGCAACTGACTGATATTGCCAAAAAAACAGATAAAACTGAACAGGAAGTAAAACAAGTGGATACCAATACCAAAACGCTAAAAAAACAACTCCAGGTGATCGGAAAAAAGAGACGGAAGAGTCTCTATTGTTACAGCTACAAATGGAGAGAGCATGCCATGTCTTAAGATTTCAAGGTGTTCCAGAAGAAAAACCTGAGAATCTGAAACAGACTATGTGTGAAGTATGAGGACCTATGGCAGATATAAAAGCAGAGACTCTACAAAGTGAAATAGATATGATATATAGATCATATCCAGAATTTACAAGGAAAAATAATCTGCCTGGGGAAGTGATTATAAGATTCTCAAGAAGACAAGTGAGAGATCAAATACTTAAAGCGACAAATGGATCTACCTTGAAGATCAAAGACAAAGAAATAAAGGTGTTAAAGGACATTCCATTTGAAATAAGAAGGAAGAGGAGGAAATATAGAGACTTGGTGATATTTTTACAAAAGAAAAACATCTCTTACAGATGATTAGTCCCCAAAGGTACAATCTTCAGATTCATGGATACGAAAGAAAAAACTGTTGAAAAGGCACACGAGTTTTTACGTCTACATAGTCGTCCATCGGGAGAGATAGAAGTAGAGAAAGAGGACACCACTAAGGAGAGTGAAGAAGAAGCAGCAGCGGCATCTTCAGATGAGGATTTAGACTCCAAATTAGGGGCAGCTGCCCCGAAGAAAAGTTACCACTTGAGAAAGCAAAATGATAGAAAATGAGATGTTATTACAACCTGAAAGCTCTTATAATGTAGTATTTTAAATGTCTTATATTGCTTTTTAAGAAGTCTGCTGATAATATAACTTTAAACACCTCTACTTCTGTGTTTAAAGTTATATTATCAGCATAAATTGATTGTTAGATGACCACATTCAATGAACTTGAATGGAATTGTGAGCTAAGAGCTAAACTTGTTAAGCAATTTGTATGACCCAATTTGTATGACCCATTTTTAGTGGGTTTTCTTTACTTTCTCCTTTAGTATGTAGTTCCCTCCCTTAATTTCATTGTAGTTTTAATAGTTCGTAGTTTATAGAAAATGCAAATTAAAAAATCCCCTACGGGGCTGCCTGAAAAGAAAATCGTGACTGGATTGCTCACAAATTGAAAAAAAATCTAGTTACAAGTTTTTCCAATGTATATATCACAATAAGAATTTACTTATCAACTTTTGGCACAAATGTAGAAGGAGAATGATCATTTTCCAAATTAAATCACATCAGGAACTACCTACATGCCATCATGTCACAAACAAAATTAACTCACTGTCTGGAGCCAAATGCCACCTATAAAACATCTTAATTATATTTTCTTTCATAGAGGCCGCTTTTACCATTTTTAGGCTTTGCCATACCTTCGCCCATTGGTTTAGGTCGATAACATGGCCCAAATTTTTTGCCCACGTAATCATAGTTACTTTTATTTCTTCATCTGCCATTTTATAGTCTAACAAATAAGAGTAAATTTTCCTGATAAGCTTGTTTTCACCCCGTAATCAACGTTCCCTCTAAGCTATGGAGTCTTGTGAGCAAAAATTCTACTTTGTGAGCTACTGGCATGAAAGTTGTGAGCGAGCGATTTGGCTGCTGCATAAATTAAGTTTGCTCGGGAGCCCTCCTTCCTGAGCGAAGATGAAAATCTGTGAGCTGGAGGCTTAACAACTGTGAGCTAGCTCACACTAACTCAGCTTAGAGGGAACACTGCCCGTAATAGCATTTTGTCTAAAGACGTCATTTTCTCATATCCCTGTGTGTTTATCTTTGGTGAACCTCGACTCTAGCTGGTTTCCTTCCCACCAAGTGAGATTGATGCCTAACTGTTGCAAAACCTCTTGGGCTTTCAATTCATTATTTAGATTTAATAGATCGTTATATGTAGTTTTATGTGCTTTAACCATCAAATTTGGGTTAGAGATAGCCTCTAAAGGGGCCAACCATCTTGGAATTCTCCTATAGAAGAGTTTTAATCTCATCCCAGGTCTTATATAATGACAAAATGGTCGTTAAAGTAAGCATGAGCTTTCTGTTTTGAGTACCCTAAAAAGGCATGCCATCCTAGTAAAAGATCATGGCCTTCAATCTTGAGAATTCTATGGTTTCCTAATAGAATCCAGTCTCATATCCAGACCAAGGATGTAGCTTGGTAGTAAGATTTCCAATCTGGTAAGGCGAGTCCTCCTCTTTCTTTCTTGTCCTGCATTAGTTTAAGCTTAATACGGGGTCTCTTCTTTAACCAAATAAAGTTTCATGTTAATTTTCTTTGAAAAATGCTTGGTTCCTTAATATCGGTATATTCTGGAAGAGAAATACTCTCTTAACTTTCTCTGATAAAATTAACTGCAGAGCTAGTTTTAGGATTAGTTTTGTAGACTAGCATTTGACATCCTAAAGGTGGCAACTACAAAAACTGTATCTGACTAATACCTCCTCTGTATTTTAGTGTGCCTTGAGAGTGAACGGAGAGTCTCAAATATATTCAACGTATTTATTGCTTTTCAACTGTTGCCCTTATAACTTTAGCTTGTTGTTTGATTCTGTTTTTGCATAGCTTAAAACATCTTCATCATGTTACATGTTAATTTGCTGTTCAGCTCATCTATAAGCTTGAACCTTACATCCAATTCCACTGTATTTGAAAAAGTGTGCTTTGCATACGAAAGCTCATACCTTGAATAAACCTTTGTTGGTCTTAAAGGTGCCACTGGACTCTAAATTAGTTCTGTTGTTTCAGACCAACACGGCTGGCTACCTGGATGTATCTGACTAGTTTAGGATTGCTGTCTGTGACTTGGGAAATTCCTGGAGACTGGGGAGGGTGAGGTTTGGGGAAGGGGAGGGACCTCAGCAGGGCATAGTGCCATAGAGTCCAATCTCCAAGCAGCCATTTTATCCAGGGCCATGGATCTCTGCAATCTTGAGAGCAGCTGTAATTCTGGGAAATCTCCAAGCCCTGCTTGGAGGCTGGCAGCCCTAGAGCTGTTCAGCTGATGCTGGAGCCTGGGAATACCTGCAGTTTCAGCAACAAGATTAGTTCCTAGCATGGATGCTGAAAACCAGCCAGGCTGGAGTAGCAGCTCATAACACCCAGTTCCCACATATTATGTAGGATTAGGGAGCAAGGCTTCAGCAGGCCTGAACACTACAACCACGTTTTTCATAAACCGCACACCCCAGACTTTGCGAAACACATCACCAGCACAGTTCTAATATATTAGTGCAGAGGAAAAAACGTAATTTAAATTAACCTAATCAAAATTTAGAATTCTACGATTCAGATCTTGTACTGAAAACATTAGGATTAGCATGAGCTGGATTATACCCTGTGCCTGACTCAGGAGCAACTGCTCAAATCTTTCTGTAGACACAGTGATAAGCAGTGTCTGCATTTCTATGCTGATTATGCCTTTAATCTGCCTAGCCAACAGGAGCTCATCATGTCTAAAGTAATGCGTAGCCTCCCTGGTTGGAACTGTTTAAATTCTGGATGTATTATGAACAGGATTTGGCTTGGGGAATAAACCATCGTGGCAGCTGATGCTACTTGAATGCTTTATTTTGCTGTGCTGCTCTGTGATCCTGATCCTTGACCTTGTTTAATTGTTCTGAGTTCTGGAACCAGTTTCTCTATCAACTGTTTCCCCCCTTGTTTTATGGATTTTATGGTTTTGAACCTCTTGCTTGAATTAATACTATCAGGGAGGAGAATAACAATGCCACTCCCAGGCAGGCTTTCAGCTCAGTGCCTCTTATTTTAGGATAGGGTTGCCATTCCCCAGGTCCAGGTTTTGGGGGCTTCTGCTAGCTGCTGGCCAGCTGGCTGGTGGGGGAAAACCCACCCCCAAACAGCGACATCACCAGATGACTTCCCCAACACGATGACGTGACCTGGAAGTGATGTCATCACGTCAGGGACGTCATGCGACGATGCTCTGGTTTTTAGGCAAAACTCTATGGTTTGAGGGCAATTTTACCATAGGGTTTTGCCCTCAAATCACAGCATTGCCGTGTGATGTCCCCAACATGATGACGTCACTTCCATGTCATGTCATCACATTGCGGAGCCCCACACCACTCTCAGAAGGCCCCCTCCCACCCTTTGCCAGCACATCAACAAGACCTGGCAACCCTACTTTAAAATGTGTAAGCATTGACTGCGCATCTGTCATTTGCCATCAAGAGGCACTTTATGTTGCTAACAAATAACCTTCTATCATCTTCTTTTCTTACCTCCTATAAAAGATTATCCTGACCTGTGTAGCTCAGACTAGCCTGATCTCCAAAGCTAAGCAGGGTCTGCCCTGGTTAGTATTTGGGTGGAAGACCATGTAGAAATACCAGGGTCGCTACGCAGAGGCAGGCAATGGCAAACCACCTCTGAATGTCTGTTGCCTTGAAAAGCGTGTGCGGTGCCCACAGTCAGCTGTGACTTCACGGTGGAAAAGAGAGAGAGAGAGAGAGAGAGAGAATACATCCCACTTCACAATTGCTGTATAAAGTTTTATTGACCCTCATCACTTCAAAAATGTACTTGAAACATCTGTGAAAACTGGTTATGGGGAAAGCTGGTGGAACTTTACCAGCGTAGATAACTTTTTTAAAAATTGGGAAGCCTGTAATATTAAATACTTCAAAGCAAATGTAATGGAGTCAAAGGAACATGCATGTTATCTAATCAATTATTTCTGGCTAGAAGGACAGATATGGGGTTTATAGTAGTTTCCCATCCACGTTCAGATTAGGTTGACACCAGTTTTATCAGTACTTCAGGATCAGATGCTCTTTAGGAAATTTACAACTACTGATGAACTTCTAAGGAGTTGGATTTACAGTCATGCTGTCATTTAATAAATATATTTGTGGTACGCCTCAGTGAATTTAGCAAGTTTGGCTCTCCTGTGTGAAACCCTGGTGGTGTGTAGCGCTGCGGTGTGCGTCGATGTTGGGGTAGCCGGTGGTTGCCTCCCACTTCCTTTCGAGTGGCATGCACGGGCGATGTGACCAACCTTCCTGCAGGTCCGACATGTGGCATCTCTGGAACGGCAATGGAGGGCCAGTTTGCATAGGGCAGCCACGTACGCCAAGGCCAGTTCGCCGGGCCTTTGGTTCCTCTCGAAGAATTCCATGCAGCGAGTCATGTGGGTGGGCTTGGGTGTAAAATGGTCTGTGAGCACCTTGATGAGACGGTAGAAGGTGGCAAGCTTGAGCGTGGTTGGCGCGCTGAGGCTCTGGGCCAGCTCCAGGTTATCGATTCCGCAGGAGCTGAGCAGGAGAGCCATCTTTTTCGCGGCATTCTCAATGCCTTGGAATTCCATGAAATAGGTTAGGCGTTCCACTCAGGATTCCCACTTTTCTGGGTGAGTGGGGCAGATCTGCCGCGATCTGCCTGTGACAGTTGATACAGTGAGCGAACTCGAGACTCCATGCTTCGATTTGGGTCAGCCTGGAGGAAGTTGACAAACTGCTTTTAGCGGTGTGCCCAACCACATGCTGCCTTGATCCATGCCCATTGTGGCTAATTAAAGCTGGCCGTGATGGGTTATGCAACGCCCTAAGGGAAATTATCAACAAGTCCCTTATAGAGGGACTGTTTCCTGGGGCGCTCAAAGAAGTGGTGGTGCATCCTCTCTTGAAGAAGCCATCTTTGGATCTGGCCGTATTAGCCAATTACCAGCTGGTTTCCAACTTGCCCTATTTGGGTAAAATTATAGAGATGGCCATGGCAATCCAGCTACAGAGCTTTTTGGATGACACTTCCATTCTAGATCCCTTACAGTCTGGTTTTCACCCAGGACATGGGACAAAGACAGCACTGGTCGCCCTCACAGACAGCCTCCAGAGGCACCTGGATTGGGGCGGTTCAGTGGTGCTGGTTTTTTTGGACCTGTCGGCTGCGTTCGACACGGTCGACCATCAGCTACTGGTCTGCCACCTTGCTGATGCAGGAGTTCAGGGGCTCGCCTTACAATTGCTTGCCTCCTTTCTCCATGGCTGGGGACAAAGGGTGGGCACTAGGGGAACAGTTCTCCCAGAGGTACTCACTGGAGTGTGGAGTGCCTCAGGGGGCGGTGCTTTCCCCGATGTTATTTAACATCTACATGCGCCCCCTTGCCCAGATTGCCCGGAGCTATGGGCTGGAATGTCATCAGTATGCGGATGACACCCAGCTCTATCTGATGTTGGGCAGTCAGTCTGGCTCCCTGGACTCCTCGCTATCCATGGAGGCCCAGGTGGCAGCGACTGCCAAGTCAGCCTTTTACCATCTCCGGCTGATTAGGCAGTTGGTTCCCTTCCTTGACCGCAGCAACTTGGCAACAGTGATTCACATGATGGTCACCTCAAGACTGGACTACTGTAATGCTCTCTACATGGGGCTGCCCTTGTCACAAATCCAGAAGCTGCAGCTAGTGCAAAATGCAGTGGCTGGGCTTTTGATGAGTCTCCCGATGCGGGAGTACATCCAGCCTGTGCTAAGGGCATTGCACTGGCTGCCTATAGCAAACCGGATTCGCTTCAAGGTGCTGGTCTTGACCTTTAAAGCCCTATATGGCCTGGGGGCTGCCTACCTGCCTTTCCCCACATGTCCCCCAGAGAGCACTGAGGTCAGGGACCCAAAATCGTTTGGCCCTCCCTGGACCAAAAGATGCCAGACTGGCCTCTACCAGGGGCTAGGGCCTTCTCAGTGGCGGCTCCACACTAGTGGAATGAGCTCCCGAAGGAAATCAGGGCCCTGCAGGACCTTTTACAGTTTGCTTTTCATGTGATCAAAGTAGTTTTTGACCAGTGATGAGCTGTGCAGAAAGTTATTCTTATTACAAACTGAAAACCAATAGAATAGTGAAATGCAAATTATAAAATACATTGTTAGATATATAAGATTCACAGAACTTGCAAATGGCTAAGGATTATTATTACTCATGGCTAAGGATTATTATTGCTCATGCAATTTGGTCCACTCTTTGTTTTTATATTTTATGGTAGCAAAAGACCATCCATGATTTAATACTGCAGTTGTAGGTGGGTAATCAGTTTTGCTATTAACAATGATTTAAAATAATAACTACATAAAAGGCTTGGGCCTTTTAACAGCAGCATCCGGAACAACAAAGGTTAATTACTTTAATGCTAGAAATGCTTTTACCCTTAACTATTAAGCAAGGAATATGTAGCTATTACATAGTGATTGCAGGGGTTCCAAATGGGTTTCCCTCATAAAACATGTTGATTTTAGAGGGATCCAAATTACTTCAGCTTGAACTTCGACTATGGGGAAAATGCTGTGAATTCAGGTTGTGTGAGTTTCTAGGCACAATATGGGCGGGTCCCTGTGGTAGCTACAATTGTCAGCTTCCAGGTGGGTACAAATGGGCACGAACCAGGAAAATGCAGTTCAGTGTTCATGGCATGCCTGGTCTGTGAACCACACTTTTAGGGTTTATGATGCGTAGAATGCCTCCCCAGCATGCCAAAGACACCAAACTTGCAGGGGACCTCCCCCTGATGCTCCTCTACATGCCCTCCAAGTCATGTGCTGATTGGACTTCGGGGTTCCAAGTTATGACCCCCCCCCAAGAAGATGCCACCAGGAAAAATGTCAGGCACAGGTTCAAAAGTGTATAGAATGGGCTCCTGCAACACTCCCTCCCTATACACACCAAATGCAAAGGGAACCACACCCTGCCGCCCACTCCTCTACAGTCTCTCCAAGTTGGGGGCAGACTACATTTCCAGGGTTCCAGTTACAGACCCCACCCAAAAAAGGCCTCCCCAGTGTTCTCTCTGGAAAAGACAGCTGCAGTTAGAGGAGTCTGGAACAAGCCGGTGACACCAAACTCACAGGGAAACTTCACCTGGGCAGACCCCCCCACACCCAGACACTGGAAGCAAGGCAAGCATCCCCCCAATGTTTGCAGCCCCCTACAAGTCTCCAAAGACATGAGGAGGAGGAGGAGGAGATTGGATTTATACCCCACCCTTCACTCAGAGTGACTTACAATCTCCTTTCCCTTCCCCTCCCCACAACAGACACCCTGTGAAGTAGGTGGGGCTGAGAGAGCTCTTGAGAGAACAGCTCTGAGAGAACTTGTGACTGGCCCAAGGTTATGCCAGCAGCTGCATGTGGAGGAGTGGGGAATCAAACCCTGTTCTCCCAGATTAGAGTCTGTACTCTTAACCACTACACCAAACGGAAGGCCAGAAAGGCAGACATCCCCAGAGTTTGGACAAGGGCTCCCCAAAGTAACCCCACGACAGCTTGGCAGGCATCCTAGCCATGCAAGACAAGTAAGGGAAGTGTGCACACAACTCTCACAGTTCCTCCCCCCCAGGGCTGAAACACACACGTCCAGAGCATACCCATCAACCAGGGTGTATTCTTCTACTCTGCACAGGAATGGAAACACTTGTCAAGCTGGCCAGGCCACCCCCAAGTCTCCAAAGGCAGATGTGGAATGACAGAAAGACACCTAGAGTTTTGACAGGGGCTTCCCAAAGTAACCTCATGACAACTTTTGGGCACCCTAGCCAGACAAGACAAGCAAAGGAAGTATGCCCACAACTCTTTCATTTCCCCAGAAAGCACTTTCCTGGGGACACCTTCTTGGTGGTGGGCCTGCTGGATGACCTTGGGAGAGCCATAGTTCTGGCACAGCTGTTCTTGAAAAAGAGCAGTTTCTGTCACTCAGCCCCACCTACCTCACAGGGTGTCTGTTGTGGGGAGGGGGAGGGAAAGGAGATTGTAAGCTGCTCTGAGACTCCTTCGGGTAGTGAAGGGCGGAGTATAAATCCAATCTATTTTCTCTTCTAACTTGGACCCCATAAATCCAATCATCACCAAACTTGCGAGCAGGTAGAGGAAAGTCAGCCGAAGATCACTTGTGAGTTTGGAGTCTCTAGCTTGCACAGGATCCATTCTATACACTCCTATACACATACAGGTGGTCATTTTGACAGGGTCAGGTTCAGGAGTGTATAGAATGGATCCTCTGCAAGCATGAGATGTCAAAGTCGCAGGGAACCTCTCCCGGGTGCTCCTCTACATGCCCTCCAATTTCCACACACCCCGTTGCTTTGAAGTTCAGGAAACATTTTGATTGAGTGGAGAGTGTCTGGAAATGTATCCCCTCACGAATTGCCACAAACAGCTTGAAAGTTTGTGGAAAGTTTGTGCTGGTTGACCTTCATGTCATGAACCACAAACCAGCCAAAATTCATCACTAACTTTAGTTTGCATGCTAGTTTGTGCCCATCCCTAGTTGTGAGGTAGATGTGAGGTAGATTTTCTTTGGAGGGTAAAAGGGATGGTGGTATCCAGATGTTTTCTCAGTGGGAGAATTTCAGTGGGAAAGGGTTGGGTGTGGGTGTGTCTTCCCCCCCACAATGAGCACCCTTTGCACCCACTTTCACCCTCATGGCACACAGAGATGTTCACAATCAGGAGGGACAGAAGGGTATACAATGTGGTGTGAATGAAAAAATGGTGCAGCTCAGAGCCCTGAGTCCACCTAACACCCTGAAAGATCCTATGGATCCTTTGTCTTTCGACTGAAGCTACTGAGGAGTATTGCCTGGTCAGCCCGGGCATGTCCGGGCATGTCAGGCTGAATGCACTACACGTGGTAATGGCGACAGTACATTACACCCCTCCCCCCATAGTCCAAACTACCCACATACAAAGTCCTGTAGATACGCGGGGGCCTTCCTGGGCCTTGTAGAGCGGCGGAGGTCCGGGGTGCTGTTCGGGGCTGCTCCTTGTGGCCGTGGCGGGGCGGTTTGCTGTGGCGTTTCCGACGGCGGTGTGTCCTGCGGGTGCAACGCCGGGGGCTCTAGAGTGACCGGGGCCGAGGCCGGGTTCTGCGGTTCGGGTGCGTGGCCTGAAGTTTCGTTGTGCTCCTGGGGCTCCAGGTCCTCGGGGTCGTTCGGAAGGACCCGGCGCCGCAGTTGGTCGATGTGGCGGTGTAGCAGTTGTCCGTCCTCACAGGAGACCTCATAGGAGCGCGGCCCTCGCACCCGGACCACTCTCGCAGGGATCCAGGGTGGCCCCTGGGCGTAGTTCTTAGCGTAGACTGGGTCTTCCGGGAAGAACCCTCGGGCGGCTGCGTGGGACTCCGATGTCGGTTCCATCTCGGGGGCCCTGTCTGGGTGTAGACGGTCCAGCCGGGAGGTTAGGCGACGACCCATCAGGAGCTCCGCCGGGCTGCAGCCGGTCTCGGTGTGCGGGGTCGTGCGTTGGCCGAACAGGAACACCGCCAGCTTGTAGTCCCAGTCCTTACTGTCGAACTTGCGCAGTGTTTCCTTGGTGGTGCGCACCATGCGCTCCGCCTGGCCGTTGGTTGCCGGGTGGAAGGGCGCTGACCGGACGTGTCGGATTCCACAGTACCTCGTGAAGTCCTGGAACTCGCTGGAGGTAAATGCTGTGCCGTTGTCGGTCACCAGGGTGTCTGGAAGGCCGTGGGAGCTAAAAATGTGGCGCATTGCTCTGATGGCGGCCTTCGAGGAGGTAGACGGTACAGGCACCACCTCCAGCCACTTACTGTAAGCGTCCACTAGAATGAAAAAGATTTGTCCCTGAAACGGCCCCGCGAAGTCCAAGTGTAGCCGGGACCAAGGTTTGTGGGAAGACTCCCAAGCACGATCGGGCGCTCGGGGCGGTGCGGGCCGGAACGCCTGGCAGGGTTGGCACAGTTTCACCAGTCTCTCAATGTCCTGATCGAGGCCGGGCCACCACACATAACTCCGAGCCAACGCCTTCATCCGCACCACTCCTGGGTGAGCCTCGTGCAATGCTGCAAGTACTCGGTCTCGGAGTGGGGAAGGGATTACCACCCGACCTCCCCACAGCACACAACCCTTGTGAGCAGACAGTTCGTCTTTGCGCGAGGCATAGGCCGCAAAGTCGGGTCCCGCCGAGGCCAACGGCCACCCCCTTCTCACCCAGTCCAGGACGCGGCAGAGGATAGGGTCCTTTTCGGTGCGCCGGGCCACCTCTTTCACGTGAACCGGCTGGTCGGGCAGCGTTTCCAGCAGCGCGATGTGATGGGCTGGGGCCGGGTCAGGCTCCGTTTCCGGCAGAGGCAGGCGGCTCAAGGCGTCCGCATGGCCCATCGCCTTCCCGGGCCGGTGCAGGAGCATGTAGTTGTAGCCCGCCAGGAAGACGGACCACCGGATCACTCGGGGCGAAGTCATCTGGGGGGTCTGGCGGTCCGGGGCGAGCAGACCCAGGAGAGGCTTGTGGTCCGTGAGGACCGTGAAGGGCCGGCCGTAGAGGTAGTGGTGAAATTTTTTCACCCCGGCCACTATAGCAAGAGCCTCCTTGTCAATCTGCGCGTAGTTGCGCTCCGCCGCAGACAAGGTACGGGAGTAATAGGCCACAGGTACCTCCCGACCGTCAGGCAGTTTGTGCCCCAGGACCGCCCCGACCCCATATGGAGAGGCGTCGCAAGCCAGCACCACCGGCAAGTCCTCATTGAAGTGTGCGAGTACCGAATTTGAGACGAGGAGGTCTTTGACCGCCCGGAAAGCCGCCTGCTGAGCCGCCCCCCAGACCCACGGCGCGCCCTTGTCGAGGAGCCGATGGAGGGGTTCGGCTACTGCAGCTTTGAGGGGAAGAAAAGAGTGGTAAAAGTTCAGGAGGCCTAAGAAGGCCTGTAGCTCGGTCTTTGATGTGGGGGCTGGGGCGTTCGAGATCGCCCTGGTCTTCTCCGCCGTGGGGTGAATGCCCTGTGCGTCGACCGCGAACCCTAGAAACTCCACTTTGGGCACGCCGAGCAAGCATTTTTCGCGCTTCACCTTCAGCCCCGCCTGGTCGAAGCGTTGAAGAACGGTACGGAGTCGGGTGGCAAACGACGCGGCGTCGGGGGCGGCGATCAAGACGTCATCTAGAAAGGGCTGTACCCCGGGGATACCTTTGAGGAGAGAGTCCATGAAAGATTGAAAAATCCCCGGAGCCACCGAGACGCCGAACTGGAGCCGGTGGACCTTGAAAGCCCCTCTGTGCGTGGCGATCGTCTGGGCTTCCGCCGTGGCGGCGTCCACCGGCAGCTGCTGATAGGCCTGCGCCAAGTCCAGCTTTCCAAATATGCGAGCCCCCGCGAGCGCCGCCAGCACGTGGCTGACCACCGGAACGGGGTACGCGTGGTCCTGCAGCGCTTTGTTAATTGTGCACTTATAGTCCGCACAGATCCGGACGTCCCCGTTTGGTTTGATCGGTGTGACAATGGGGGTTTCCCAGCGTGCCGATGCCACCGACTCCAACACCCCTTGCGCCACCAGCTTGTCGAGTTCCGCCTCGATTTTCGGCCTTACCGTTAAGGGCGGAAACCTGGCCTTGATCCGTATGGGCCGGACCGCCGGGTCCAGGTCCAGGGAGATGGGGGCCCCCGTGAACTTGCCTAAGGACCCATCGAAAACCCGGGGGAATTCGTTGCAAACGTCCGCGAAATCGGCTTGCTGCAGCTGGTGGATGCCCCCGATGGTCAAGCCCAGCGGCTTAAACCACGACATCCCCAGGAGACTGGAAAGCCGGCCCCCCACCACCAAAATGTCCAAGCAACCCTTGAAGTCCTGAAACTCCACATTGAACGTGCCCCAGCCCCGCACCACCACAGGATTCTTATTGAAATCCTGAAGCCTGATGTGTGGTTTGCGCAGAGGGGGTCCCCCGTTGGGACACACTGTCCGCAACGTCTCCTCCGAGATAATGGTAAACTCGGAGCCCGTGTCAAGTTCCATGCTACAGGGGGACCCCTCTATCCGGACCGTAACATGGACTTTGTTTCGGCTCTGACGGGGCAAGTCACCTACCTGGGGCTGGGGCTGGTGGCCGACGGCATTTGTGTCGATCGAATGGAGGTCCACAGTGTGGATGGGTTCCCACTGGTGGCTGGGTTTCCTGGATGGCTGGCGGCGGCTGCGGCAGACCTTGGCGATGTGGCCCTGCTTGTTGCAGGACCTGCAGACCGCCTCGCGGAAACGGCAGCTCCGACGTTCATGCGCGTCCCCGCAGCTGGCACAGGAGGAAGCTGGCTCCGACGGCCTCGCTGGCGGTGCGCCCTTCGAACGGTGAGGTTGTGACGGCTTGCGGTGGAGTTGCGCCACTGCCTCCTCTTCGGAGTCAGCCGAATCCCCTCCGGCTTGGGTGCGGTGTACCCGATGGCCGCTGTGGCCCGGACGCTCATTCTCGAAAGCAGCCGCATCCTTTAAAGCCGTGGCCAGCGTGAGGTCATCATCGCGAATGAGGCGCCTCCTCAGTTTGGCCTCTCGTAAACCCAACAAGAACTGATTCAGCAGGGTCTCGTCCAGGTTGCTGAAATCGCATTTCATGGCGGCCTTGCGAAGGTTGGCCAGGAAGTCCGCTCCTTAGGTGAGATTAGGTTCTGCAGAAGGAGCAGGGTGTCCATCCCACACAGCCGGATGAGCTGGGATCTCTTCAATTCGGCGTCGGTGACCCGCATGCAGGCAAGGTAGTGCTTGAGGATCCTCACCCATGTGGTCCATCGTTCGGGGTGGGCCAAGTCAAACGGAGCGATGCCTTCGTGCGAGGTCCCTGCTGGAGCGGCGGTGGCGACCCCGGAGGATGCGTTGGGCCCGGAGGATGAGGAGGTGGAAGCAGAGGAGGGAGCGGAGGTGGCGTTTTGCTCCGACATTTCCGCGGATGCTCGTGGACGCTCGGAGGGCCGGGTGAGGCGGGCGCGCTGGTCGGGCGAGCTTAGCCTGAAGCGTGCTAGGCGTGGAGAGCGATGCTGCTGCTCGAGGGGTCAGCAGTGTGCAAGCGGAGCCGGGAGCGGAGCGATGAGCAGTTGCCGGAGAGCTGGGATGCGAAGTTGCGCGGTTCCCGGAGAGGTCTCGGCGTCAGGCTCGGTGCGGTACTCGTGTTGGCGTCCGGGTCTTGTTCATGGGGTCGTAGATCCCACCTTCGTCGCCAGTGAAAAGTACTCAGAATGTGGAGTGATTCAGCAAGAGTGATTCAGCAAGAGTACTTTATTAGTTCAGGAACAAGACAAAGAAACCAGCTCGCAGGCCGGTTTATATGCGTTCAGAAAACCCGCCACCAAGCACACCTAAACACACCCCCTACTCCCGATAGGCTATTTACAGTAACCGGGCGACCATTGGTCTCCCGGCTGGGAAGCTGGCCCTTTGATTGGGCCGGCTAGGATCCTATGGATCCTTTGTCTTTCGACTGAAGCTACTGAGGAATATTGCCTGGTCAGCCCGGGCAAGTCCGGGCATGTCAGGCTGAATGCACTACACGTGGTAATGGCGGCAGTACATTACACACCCAAACCCCAGCAAGGGAGAGGTGTTTACAATCATGAGGGAGCATTTAAAATGTGGGTCCTCAGCCAAGCCACACAGTAGCTAAGCCCCTCTGCTCAGCCAGCCCACCCCCACCCGGCAGAGGCAGCCATCCTCCCACCCAAGTGCCAAGGGTGCAACTAGCAGGCTGAATCACACAGAGAGGAGGAGGAATGGGTGGGGGACACATAGGGGGACAACAGGCCTGGATCTTACTTTGTGAGGTCCAGAGAGGGGTAGCCCAGCAGCATAGTTCCCTCTAAGCTGAGTTGGTGTGAGCTAGCTCACAGATTTTTAGCCTCCGGCTCACACATTTTTGTCTTAGCTCAGGAAGGGATGGCTCCAAAGCAAACTGATTTATGCAGCAGCCAAATCGCTCGCACACAACTTTAATGCCAGTAGCTCACAAAGTAAAATTTTTGCTCACAAGACTCCACAGCTTAGAGGGAACATTGCCCAGCAGGGTGAGGTTGACTTTGAGGAAGGCCAACTCATACACCCCAGCCAGGTCCAAGCAGGAGCAGTGGGGGGTTAGAATGGCTCCCAGGTGGGAGAACACCCACACATTCTAGACACTGGTGGGAAGGCAGGAGAGGAGACTCATGGCCATGAAAGAGAGGTTGAGCCAGATAGCAGCCTTGTGTGACCAATACTCCAGGGGACTGGCAGAGGGGACTCGGTGAGGTACTCCCTCACCATCACCTCTGCTGAATCCTCTACCATTGCACACCTGGCATCCCTGCCACTGCTGACCTTCCAGTTCACTACTGACAAGCAGTAGCAGGGCTTCTCCCTGGTTGAGCTCTTTGAGGCAGAGGTGTTGGGCTGTGGCTCCTCCTCCTCCTCCTCCTCCCAAGCCTCTTCCACTTGTTCCCTCTGGCCACGTCTGTTGGCTTGCACCCTCCGCCCTTTGCAGAGCTCACACTTCCATTGCATGAGCTCTGCATTCCAGAGAGCAATGCTGCCTTTTTTCTGGGGATCACAGATACAGGCCAGCTTGGACTCCCCTTCCTTGCAGAGAGGATGCTGGTGGTGATGGCCACCCACAACCTCTTTGCCAAGGCCTTGGCCTGTGGGAGAACAGCCGTCCCCTTGAGGCCTGGTTCCAGGGCAGAGGCCAGCACCTAGTCCAGCCCTCAAATTGGGGGATGATTTGCCCCAGGCTGGCCATATGGGTGCAGAGCATGTTGGTGGTGTCCTGGAAGGGCTTGAGGACATGCACCATTTGGGAGAGGGTCAGCCAGTTGTTGGAGCTGATGCTGAGCTCCTCTTCCCTGTGTAAGATGGTTATGGAAGAGATGGCATCCTGCGCCATGCTCTTCTGCTCCACCAAACACGCAATCATGGTGTGGGTGGAGTTTCAGCAGGTGGGTAAGTCCAGGATCAGCCGATGTTCAGACTCATCCCCCCTCCCCCTCCCTCTTTTACAGCAGACAAGCAGACTTGATGCTGCAGAAGAAGTAGGCAGTCAGGCGCTGGCAGGTCTCAAGCAAGGACCTCATCTCAAGGGTAGCAGCATCCCAAGTGGCCTTGACAGTGCACCCCAGCCCCAGAGCATCCTTCACCACCAGCTGAAGTGTGTGCGCCAGGTAGATGATACCCTAGAGAAGCACAGCCTTTACAGTTGCCAGCATTTTGGTGCCAATGTCTGTGACAATGTAGCCACAGACTATTTATTTATTTATTTATTAGACTTTTACCCTGCCCTCCCAGCAAGGCTGGTTCAGGGCAGCTTACACAACAATATAAACATACAATATAAACATACAATATACAATATAAAATCCAATCAAATGCAAATTCAAAACCAGGGGTCAGTTAAAACTGGAGCGCAGAGGAGCAGCGCTCCACCAATTAACAAGCCCAGGCAGCGGTGGCGGTGCCGCCAAGCCCTGCCCCCAGCAGCCCTTAATTGGGCTTGGAGGAGCTCGAAGAAAGCACGTGTAGCATTCCTCGATGGCCGTCTTCCAGACAGTCTCCTCTCTCTACCTCCTGTCCTCAGGGCCGGCCCGAGGTTGCCCTGCGCTCTAGGCGAGCGCAGATGCCAACCTCCCGGCAGGGCCTGGAGACGCAAGAAAGAAGGCGGCGGCGGGTGGGCGGGGAGGAGGAAAGCACTGCGCCGGAGAAGGGGCCACTCCCGCCTGCCTGCCGGCCGCCACCAACATACAAGAGAGGCCGAGAAAGGTGGTGGCGGTGGGGGGAGGAGGAAAGTGGGTGGTGTGTGTGTGGGGGGTCTGCACGTCCCCGCCCCCCCACCGCCGCCGGGCAGGAGAGGCCGAGAAAGAAAGGCCCTGTTGATTTCCCTTGGCCTGGGAGACTCCCGCCGCCTCCC
>NW_015174854.1:323187-351878 GCF_001447785.1 Gekko japonicus
GGCACACACCTTCCTTTCGGTCCTGTCGAAACAGATTTACACGAGTGGCTTTTCCCACAGTACTAAACGGTCACAAAGCCATTGTGGGGGGCGGGGGAGCAGTCGGTGTGCTCCACCAAGCCCAAAAGAGCCTCTTTCCCACTGCGACCCCTCTGAGGCACGAAGGTCTTGGGGCTCCGTTTCCTAGTCTGACTGCACAGCAGTCTGTGGAGAGGGACCTGCTCCCGGCGTCAGCTTCTGGTGCCAACCTGCTGCTGACTCTCATACTTCACCTGAGGGGGAGTTTCCTTTCCAAAGCCCTGCAATGGAAAAACGAAACCCTCCAACATGTTGCCTTGGCTAGAACAGAAAAGCACCGCCATGTAGACTTTTAAAGGCTTTCAAATAAGTGGTTTCAAGCCCCCACCCCCCCCCGGTGCTTTTATGTTTCCCGAAGGAAATCCGGCGGGCGGCCTGTCCGGGGACATGGAGGGGGGGCGCCCTGTGCCACGGGCAGGACTGCAAAAGAGCCGCTTCTCTGTAGGGTTCCCACCACCTCTACGAAGTGCGATGGGGTCTAACGTTAATGCTGCGTTTTTAAATGCTCTCAAAGCGTTTAGGGACATTCGAGCTCCTTCTTACCGAGTAAGTAATCCGGTTTAACCAGCTACAAAGAAACTGGCCAGGGGAGATTTCTCTCCCGCTACCTTTGTAGATGGAAGCCCCCCTGAATTGGAGCGGCCATGCACCGACGGCTGCCTCCCCCCCGCCCACATTCTCTTGCTTGACGCCCCTTCGGCTGCACGGAGGCAGGAGGTTTCAGGGGAGTTGCGCAGCACGGCGGGCTTCGACGGGCAGGAGGACTTCTGCGCCTCTCTTAGGGTCGCCTAGCGGGCGAGCCGGCCCTGCCTGTCCTCCTTGCCAGGGTCAGGCATTAGGGAAGGCCTGAGGGGAGTGCCTCGTCTTGCTCTAAGCTGTGCTGGTTGCTCCACCCCTGGAGCAGGTATAGGGGTAGGTGTGCAAGGGTACCTGATCCTCTTTGCCTAGCCACATGCGTTGTTGGAGCAACATTTGGCTGGGGACGGGGATGGGAGCCATGTTCTTTTAGTGTAGAGCCAGTTTGGTATGTGGTTAAGTGCACGGACTCTAATCTGGGAGAACCGGGTTTGATTCCCCACTCCTCCACTTGCACCTGACTGGATGACCCTGGGCAAGCCATAATTCTGGCACAGCTGTTCTAGAAAAAGAGCAGTTTCTGTCAGAGTTCTCTCAGCCCCACCTACCTCACAGGGTGTCTGTTGTGAGGAGGGGAAGGGAAAGGAGTTTGTAAGCTGCTCTCAGACTCCCTTGGGTAGTGAAGGGTGGGGTATAAATCCAATCTCTTCTTCTTCTTCTTCTTCTTCCCCCTTTTGCAACATTTCTTCTTCTTCTTCCAAAGAACTTTTTCTTTCTTCCCCCACCTTCAGCTGTCCAAGTCAGGGCATGAGCACCACAGTTCTGTTGCTGAAAATGAGGGATTTTGCAATCTTCTCCATCACTGACTGTGGCACATCCTATTTGATGTCCTTAAGTATATTTCCCCAAACTACTGTAGTATCAGAGTCCATGTACCACATTGTTTATTGTGACAATACCACATAAATGTCAATATAATTTAAAAATTATACCTGAATATTTGAGCATTATAATTAAGAAAAAACAATGATATGTCTGTACCAGGCACACACCTAAGTAAACATTAAAGATATTATTTGGGGGACTCCAAACACCCAAAGAAAGGTAAGACACTACTCATTTCAGTCCCTTGATTAACCTATTCAGTTCTGCTGAAACTATACCAAAAGCAAGCAGAAAGTAGGAACGTTGCAGCTGTGTGCATGCAGAGCAAGCAGCTGTAGATAGTGGAGCTGGAAGCAGCACCCTTTTCATTACCACCAGCCAAAATATCACAACATGGCAAGCAACTGGTAAATTGAGTCACACGCTACAGACAAAAAAGAAATGTGCGCCAGACAAAAAGAAACGCTCAGAAAGAGTGGATGAGTTTCTTCTCCACGCCAAAGGTAGCAGTCAGTCAGATCCTCAGTGTGAGCTAGCTTTCCACCAAGTGTCACCAAAGGACATTTTATTGCAACATAAGTTCATACAGCCCAACATAATGTCTGTTAAACTGCAGTTCCTGATGTGGTGGAAAGAAAAGCTACACTTAAACCTTCAGGCTTAAAGGTTAAAAATAGAGATTAAAATGCAGGACTGGGCTTCAAGAAAAGTGGCAGTTACTGAAATACATTCTCTGTATTTGTCAGTCATGTTACTCCACTGGTTTCAACAGACACAAATGGATTCCCAGTAGTGTAAGAAAATCTCTAGAACTCTAAGAAACTAGATATATTGCAGCGATATACCTAAGTGCAAGGGAAGAAGCAATTTTTCAGCTGCCTCCTAAAGTGAGTGTTTGAAATTCAGTGAGTTGTAAAAGCCTTCAGGGGGAATGGGGCTGGGATTCTTATTCTAATAGCATTCATGATTATGAGTGCAGTAAAACTACAAAGACAAGTCTAATGAGTATATCCTGAAGGCAAAATAGTCCTCACCATTTTATGCAAGAAGCACGATTAAATCAGTCCTCACAAGAAAACTGTCCATAGATTTTAGAAATTCCAGTTGTGTGGAATTTAGTTGTTTCTGGATGAGCCAGATTAACATTGTAATTATTTCCTCAGCACTTCTGTTGAAATAAAAACAAATGAAGACATTTTGTCATTGGGCTGTGTATGTAAGTTAGTTTTAGCGTGGTTGGATGTATAATAAATGCCCCCTCTTCAATTTCCACATAATATGTGTGACTATCTTCCAGCAGCCATGCTAATTTTGTAAACAATACTAGTTGGGGCTTTACCTTTGTTGTTATCACTATATTATATCGTTCCCCTTTGACTGTATAAATGCTTGTCATTGAATATATTGTGGATAGAAGCTCTTCACTATCGAAACGTTTGATTTGGAGTTGGGAGTTAGCAGTGAAGTGGCTAAATTTGCGGATGATACGAAGTTGTTCAGGGCGGTGAAAAAATAGATATTATTTACCTTGACTTCCAGAAAGCTTTTGATAAAGTTCCTCATCAAAGGCTCCTAAGTAAGCTCAAAAATCATGGGATAGAAGGACAAGTTCTTTTATGGATCAAAAACTGGCTAGTTCATAGAAAACAGAGAGTGAGTGTAGGTGGGCAATTTTCTCAGTGGAGGGTGGTAAGCAGTGGGGTACCGCAGGGATCAGTACTTGGTCCACTGCTTTTTAACTTGTTCATTAATTATTTGGAGTTGGGAGTAAGCAGTGAAGTGGCTAAATTTGCGGATGATACAAAGTTGTTCAGGGTGGTGAAAACCAGTGAGGATTGTGAGGCACTCCAAAGGGATCTGTCAAAGTTGGGCGAGTGGGCGTCAACATGGCAAATGGGGTTCAATGTGGCCAAGTGCAAGGTGATGCACATTGGCGCCAAAAATCCTAACTATAAATACACGTTGATGGGGTCTGAACTGGCAGAGACTGATCAAGAGAGAGATCTTGGAGTTGTAGTGGATAACTCACTGAAAATGTCGAGACAGTGTGTGACTGCAATAAAGAAGGCCAATGCTATGCTGGGGATTATTAGGAAGGGTATTGAAAACAGATCAGCCAATATCATAATGCCCCTGTATATAAATCAATGGTGCAACCTCATTTGGAATACTGTGTGCAATTCTGGTCACCACACCTTAAAAAGGATATTATAGCTTTGGAAAAAGTGCAGAAAAGGGCAACTCGAATGATAAAAGGGTTGGAACACTTTCCCTATGAAGAAAGGTTAAAGTGGAGGCGGGGCTGCTGTGTGGTGGAGTGGTTGAGTACCCACCACCAGCTTTTGGAGTCTTTTTAGGGGACTTTCTTGTCATTTCTGGACCCTTTGACAAGGGTCCACCAGATTCTTGGGAGCAGGAACTGGAAGCAGAAGACTTAAACTGACCCCCCCATCTGTGGCAGCTGGGAGCAGGAACTGGAAGCAGAAGACTTAACTGAGCCCCCCATCTGTGGCAGCAGCGGGTGCAGGTTTCAGTTTGTCTTGAGCAGAAGCTCCGAAGGACCAGCCGTGGGAGTTCACAGCTGGAAAGCTACAACAAACCCCAAATAAGAGCCTCTATACCGTGCCACAATCATCTGGGCGAAGACTCTGCGAGTAATCTCTTCTTTTTACAACTGTCAAGCTTGGAAAAGGCCACTTGATTGCTCCTATAAATCTTTCCCAGGGACAAAGGGAGATGGAAGACTCCCACGGTGAGCTGCGCGGCAGAGTGTTGGGAATGTTATTGCACAAAACACATAGGGGCAAAATAACACATTGAAATCTTCTATCTGCTATCTGGGAAATATTGCTGCAGAGACTTATTTCACTCTCAAGTAACTTTGTTGGAATTATGGAAAGGTAAACAGGCTGGTGGAGCTAAAATGGCGGCGGTCTGTAGTTTCTTTGCCTGCGCAGTTGCACAGTGATTGTTGTTGTTTACAAACTGTCTGCTTAGGAGATGGCTTTTTTGGCTGCAGCTGAGGAGAGGGATTGCTTGACAAATGGAAATATACTGCTGTTGTCAGATGATTTTGGGGGCTGCTTAAAAAGCCAGTTGCCAGGAGTCATTTCGTAGAAAAAGAGCTAGGGGAACTCATTAGCATAACTCATTAGCATATGCCACACCCCTTGACATCAGGGGCCCGGCGGTGGACCTGCAAGGCCAGCGGGAGTGTGAGGAAGCCCCGCCAAGGCCCTCCCTGGCCCCAGGCAGGCAGGGGTGGGGAGAGGCGGGGAGGAAGCAACTTACCCTCCCTCTTCTCCTGCCTCCTCCTGGCTGAATGAGGGCTGGAAGCGGGGCGGCCGAAAGCAGGGGGCGGGGCTTCGTCATGTTCCCCGCCCCCCTGCACCTCACCCGGGGGAACTGCATTCCCCCGCGTTCCCCCCCGAAATGACCTCTGCCAGTTGCTGGAAAAAATTACAACTGCTGTTTTTGAAGCGTTGGGAGATTTGAATGGCATTGAGAGAGAGGAGATCATAGAGGCACAAAATCAGATGACGTCAGACACTATTCAAAATGGAAAGCGATGGGACCTGTCTCAACATTTGGCATCTATAATGAGAGATTTACCTATCTACTTCTTTGATGGGCTGGCTGGATATAATGCAGCCTATGCAGGGTTGGAGTGACAAGGCTGTCTGTTTTTGTACACAGGCAAGCCAGAAGAGGACGAGACATTCAAAAATCAAAGATACAAAAGAACAACGATTTTGATGAGACATTTCCAAAGAAAGCAAGAGAAACTCAAACTTTACAAATAATTTGAAGTAGCACTGTTTAACACTGCATGGCTTTAACTGACTGATGGGATAAAGATCTACCAAAACTGGAACTTTTAAGCTGTCGAGAACCATTTGTATACTTTGTGTTTCTTCTCCTGACTTACATTGTTATTTGATATCCAATTGATTTAGGAATATAACCTGAAGCAAAGTATTTTCAATTTTTGCATTGTCTTGACTGACTAATGAAAGCTATAAAATATGGACTTTTAATTTGAAATAACTTACCCTCGTAATGTCCTAATTGAAGGAGGATGAAAAGATATGGGCAGTTTGAATTTTTAGAGAGGAATTGCACGGAAAAATATAATTAATGGGCTATTTACTTAGAGAATGTGCAGGGATTTAACTATTTTGAGAGAGAAGACGAAATGTTGCAGGATAAGGTGAAAGCTATACGGCATTGTTAGTGTGAGAGCTGAGATTGTGGGGAAAATATAACACATTATGTTTAGGCCTGCAAGTGAATGGGATTTTGAAAACTAACAGTGTCAAAAATATGAAAGAACATTTAAAGGCATCAGATTGTTAACTTAGAAGAAATATATGCCTTCGCTAGCATAGTCAAACTGCTAAGTTATGCCTGTTTCTTTTCTTCTTTGTTTTTATTGATATAAAATAGATTAATAATAGTATATTATAGATAAAATGAAATATAGCAGATAGAATAAAGCTGAATTAGTTCTATAATGGGAATAGATCCTTGGTTTAATAGTGTTTGTTACTGAATACAAATTAAAATAAGGGGGGGAAAGGGGAATGTGTATGCAAACATGATGATGTGAGCGAGATATTTGGCTAGCTATTTTAAAATGTATGGCTCTTTTTTATGTAACTTTCAAAAAAATAATAAACTTTGCCCAATTTGGGCAAGTAAAAAAAAGAAAGGTTAACGCGCTTGGGGATCTTTAGCTTGGAGAAACGACGGCTGAGGGGTGACATGATTGAGGTTTATAAGATTATGCATGGGATAGAGCAGATAGAGAAAGAGGTACTTTTCTCCCTTTCTCACAATACAAGAACTCGTGGGCACTCCATGAAATTGCTGAGCAGTCGGATTAGAACAGATAAAAGGAAGTACTTCTTCACCCAAAGAGTGATTAACACATGGAATTCACTGCCATGGGAGGTGATGGCGGCTACAAGCATGGACAGCTTCAAGAAGGAATTAGATAAGCATATGGAGCAGAGGTCCATCGGTGGCTATTAGACACAAGGTATAGATAGGGACTCCGGGGCAAGTGATGCTCTGTATTTTTGGTGTTTGGGGGTGGGGTCAATAGTGTGAGGGCTCCTAGTGTCCTGGCCCCACTGCTGGACCTCCTGATGGCACCTGGTATTTTTGGCCACTGTGTGACAGAATGTTGGACTGGATGGGCCATTGGCTTCTCTTATGTTCTTAAATTTTGCTATGGTAAAACAAAAACTCTTGTGGCATTTCATGCAGTCATTTCATTTTGCTGAAACAGATTAACAAGCTACCCCTCTGGAATTTTTCTGCTATGTTGGTTGATTATACAAGCATTCCTAAAAGGATTTAAAATCCATTGACCTACTGAAAAAAACACATTTTTATTTTGATGAGGTTGAATTAGAGAAAATATATTTGCTGAAGTCCTGGGAAAATCAGTGAGACTTAAGCATTTAGCTGAAAGCTCTTCTAGATTGAAACCAATATATTTAAGGAGCAAAAGGGCAAAGAGAGAAGTACATTCCAGAAAGTGCAACTTCTGTATCACTCATCCTCCTGTTGGCAAAGTGGTTGTGCTAGAAGCAGGAGTGAGTTCCTAGTGATGGGAAGGGGACCTTGGAAGCATACAGAAATTTTTTTCTAAAGGCTTATGATACTAAAATAGACCTGCCCTGGATAGCTCGGGATAGCTCTATTTCGTCAGCTCTCTGAAGCTAAGCAGGGTTGGCCCTGGCTAGTATTTGGATGGGAAACCTCCAAGGAATACTGGGGGTTGTGACAGGGACCTCTGAACATCTCTTGCCTTGAAAACCCCACGGAGTCACCACAAGCCCATTATGACTTAACAGAACTTTCCACCACCATGATGATGCTAAAATAAGCAAAATGATCACTACAAGGTGTGGAGAACAAGATTAACATTCTGGTGAGAATCAAAATACGGAAAAGGGGAAAGAATGTCTATTGCTTTGCTGTTAGAGAAAGGAGAGTTACAGTTGGGGTGGGACAGCCATTTACTGCTGTTGTCCTGGAGGACCACCTGTCTCAGAGCCTCTGCCCCATGGGGGATGGTGGTGAGGAGCACTGTTCCCTCTAAGCTGAGTTAGTGTGAGCTAGCTCACAGTTTTTTAGCCTCTGGCTCACACATTTTTGTCTTAGCTCAGGAAGAAAGTCTCCAGAGCAAAATAATTTATGCAGTAGCCAGGTCAGTCACTGACAACTTTAATGCCAGTAGCTCACAAAGTAGAATTTTTGCTCACAAGACTCCACAGTTTAGACACAGGGGTGTCAAACATGTGGCCTGGGGGCTGGATGAGGCCCCTCGGAAGGGCTTCTATCAGGCCTGCAGTGGAATTGACTGTCTTCTGCTTCTTCTTCCAGTTCTGCTGCATCATTGTAGGTTTGCAGCTTACAGATATACACCCGAAACAGCATTCTCAAGACTGCAACAGCACAGAAATTTTGATGCAATACTTCAGAGCAAGAGGTGTCAGTTATCAGACACTGTCAAATAAACAAAATATTGCAAGAGTGCTAATGTTTAAAGCATGTTTTTATTTTAAGTTTTAAAAAATCCTTTGTGTTTGTGTCCTTTATAAAGTTTCTATCTCCTACCTGGCATTACATTTTATGACACACATGTCAGATCCGGCCCTCATAACAAATGAGTTCGACACCCCAGGCTTAGAGGGGCCATTGGTGAGAAGTATGGTAGCACATGAGGAGTATGGAAGCACTTGGGCGCAATGTGACCGGGAAGGACCAGGGCCAACATACTCCTCCTTGCGGGCTGCACGATGCCCAGGATGGCGCTGGTCATCACTGCGCTCCCCGCTTCCTCCTCACCGGATACCCCTGCACCCAGGCCAGGTGCTGCCACGCAGGGCTGCACTGAGCTCTGGCTAGCAGAGGGCGAAGCTGTACACCATTGCGCTGGTGCTTCTCCTCACCGGCCGCATCGGCCTGGCACTGGGCGAAGCCGGGCACCATCGTGCTCCTCTTTGGCGGCCGCACTGGGCTGGGACTGAGAGTCAAACCCGACGCCGTCGTGCCCATGCCCTTTCTCGCCGGCTGCTCCGCACTGACAGCTGGCACACGGCGAAAGATGTCGCCCTGCTTTCCCTCACCTCGTCGTTCTCTGGAATCGGCAGCCTTCCATAATTTCGGCCCGATACATTAAACGGCCACTCTGTCTCCAACTATTAAGAGTGTTGTGCGGTCCGACACCTTCTCAGCAGGTCTCCAGAGAGAGAGAGAGCGCGACTGAGAGAGAGCGCGTAGCGGCCCAAACTAATGGCGAGAACTTCTCGGAGCCCCCCGCGGCGTTCATTTTCCCTACCCTTGTAACTGAGGCAGGGTTTCAAGGTGGCGATCACGGCGTCGCCTGAGCCGAGGCCAGCCCGCCTTGGGGGTGGGACTCAGCGGCTCCTCCCTACCGAGCCAGCTGAAGAGAGCGGGGGGGGGGGATAGTTTCGGAGGCGGCCGGAGGGCGGCGGCCGTCTTGTTTGTGGCGAGAAGGAGCGAGGGGGCGATAGAGAGACAAAGCTGGAGGTGCCTGGATCGGCGAGAGGCGCAGGCCCAGCGAGTGTCGCTCGGCCAGCGTGAGAGCACCGAGCCCAGGACTGCCGCTTGCAACAGGTTCCTGGGCGCGCGAGGCCGCCGCACTTCCCCAGGCCCCAGTCATTGGTCTCCGCCTCGGTCCCGGGTGGGGGGAGCCGGCACCACCCGCCTCAATGCGGTTCGGGGCGAAGATGATGCCGGTAAGCGCGTGCGAGGGTGGCCTCTGGAGGGGGAGGGGAGGTCACTCGAGGAGGAGCCAAGGCCGAAGGCTGAGTCTGTACTTTGGCCTCCGCGTGCCTGTGTGGAGAAGGAATATTTCTCTAGCGCGGAGGGGGCTTGTTGCCGCCGCTTCCCCCCGAACGCACTTAAGTTACACGGGAGGATTTGCGGGAAAAGTTGGAACACGGGGCGGAGACTTGTAAGTTGCGGGCGGGCGGGTCCGCCGTGTTCCTAAGTATTCGGCGCTTGAGGGCTGGCCAGCCACCTTCGTCCTAAAATGGGGCAGCGGCACAGTCGGGAGAGGGTGGGAGATCTGTAGACGGAGCGGCCCTGCTTCCTTGTCCCTCGCGACCAGCGTGCTTCAAGGAAAATGGAGCTGTGCTCCTTGCGCTGGCGGAGTCGGTCACTAACACCGCTTTCGTTGCTCGCCGAGTTCGTGTATTGTTTTCCCTCTCAGAAACCGTGTCCGATTGGGATTGTTCCCTTCCCCGTTTACAGGCAAGCTGTACTTGTTCCTGCTTTTTCCGCTCAGCTTTGCTATACAAGTGGAGAATTATTGAAATATACGCACCTATTGGTTTAGTAATGGTAAAAACTCCAGCGCCACGTAGGTTTGCCATATGAAGTTTCCCCCTAGGGATTACGAAGAAAGGCTGACCTTTGAAGACATATTGGAGAATGGGGACTGCATTTCAAGCTCTTAGTAATAGCCAGTTGTTTTAGGGAAGTTTTTCTTTTGTTTACAGATCTTTAAATTAAAGATCTACTGTTCTCCAGCGTGGTTCTTTGGTGGAATATGAATATTTATTATTTATTTACCTTATTAATAGACTGCCTTTCTCACTGGGACTCAGGGCAGGTTACTCAGAATGAATCAGTACAATCAGTAGGATGGGCCATTCGGTAAACACTGTAATAAGATTAGGGTTGTAGAGCCAACTAGAAATCGAAAACTGAAACAAAGCATAAGTATTAACATGACCAGTGTTCCCTCTAAGCTGACTTAGTGTGAGCTAGCTCACAGTTTTTTAGCCTCCGGCTCACACATTTTAGTCTTGGCTCAGGAAGGATGGCTCCAGAGCAAACTAAGTTATGCAGTAGCCAAATCACTTGCTTACAACTTTAATGCCAGTAGCTCACAAAGTAGAATTTTTGCTCACAGCACTCCACAGCTTAGAGGGAGCATTGCACATGACACATTAAATGATGTGAAATTACGTAGTAGGATCCTATTTATATCAAGCTATGTACAGTGGTCCCTAATCGTTTATCCAAGTAACTTTGTGAATAATTTTGTACACTCCAACCCTATTGCCTGTGTAGAAAAGCCCTCTTGAATAAATTCTTTCCTCTTCCAGGCCTGCTTTTAGTTGTTTGCTTAATGGAGCTGACTAATCTGAAAACTAAATTGTTTCCTTAACAGGAAGCAAACGGTCACAATTGTTTTCAGCCCAGTCTCTGAAACGCTGTTATTAAATTGTTAAATAAAGTTTGCATCACTGCGACAAGCAAAAATAATAATAATAATAATAATAATAATTCAGTTTTGCATAGTTTGCGGAAGGCCAGGAGAGTGGGAGGCTTCCTGAGCTCCTCAGGCCGGCCATCCCATAAGGTGGGGGCCACAGTGGAGAGCTTCGTAGAAGTCTATCATTCTTATTGCAGGATAAATTGAGAAGGTTTTCTCACTTTTCCCGTGATCGAGTGTTGAAAAGGCTAGAATTAACAGGAGAGATTTGAAACTGCTTCACATGCTGTGACGGTACATGTAGTGAAAATAGCTGTCAAGTCACAGCCAACTTATGGTAACCTCGGAGGGTTTTCAAGGCAAGGGACTTCAGAGGTGTGTTGCCATTGCCTGCCTCTGCATCAGGACCATTGACTTCCTTGGTGGTCTCCCATCCAAGTACTAACAAGTTCCAACCCTGCTTAGCTTCCGAGATCTGACTATATCAGGCTAGCCTGAGCCATCCAGTACATATGGGAAACATTTTTTGGAGTGGGGAAAGTGGGCTGCCTTTTACAGATTCACAATGGTTCGGCAAAGTGTGTTGAGAGTCATGTGTGTAAATAGGCTCACTGGGTAGCCATGGCTTCCTAGTGCATGTACTGTATGATACACAAAGCAAATTACTTTCATGTAGGATTCTACCTCTACACATGGCTTTTATATGCTTTCTAAGCCAGGAATGCTTTCTTGGTAGGAAAAATCGTAATATATTATTTTATGCTAATGTTGAAATTGCATAAAAGAGTATCATTGTGTACCCTTCTGCACATACAGAAAGCAAGAAAACTTCGAGTTACCTCCATGTTGTCATTTGGGGCACTTATTGATTAAACCTGATTGCTTAAAAGCACTGAAAACAAACAGGATCATTGGTATTTCTCCAGCATTGAGAGTGTCTGTTCTCTCAGTTTATTCAGGGTATCTTTAACCCTAGAGCAGGGGTGGCCAGACTGTGGCTCGGGAACCTCACATGGCTCTTTAACACATATTGTGCAGCTCCCAGCAAACAAATACCATTGGACAAATAAATATCATTATCAAAACCTGCTTTTACTGCTTTTGTTATTATTTTGGCAGTCTCATTTAATGTTAATAAAAAGCAAATTTGCATATTTCCCAGTGAAAACGTGTAATATTTGTTCATGTCTTTTGGCTCTGGAACACCTGACGTTTATTTTATGTGGCTCTTATGTTAAGCAAGTTTGGCCACCCCTGCCCTAGAGTATACTGTTGGAGACGTAAAATGATTATTGGTTTCGTAGAACTACTCAGCTGTTTATTGCACAAGGAATATGTAACTCAGTTGTTGTGTTTGGAAGGGAGCTCCCAAGTCTTCCAGCATGTGTACCATGTGAGGAAATTACATATTTAGCACAGCAGTATTTGTTGCTGGGGAAACATGCTTTTTGTCACATTTTCCTTTTTTCTTTTGAATGCTTTGTAGAAAGCAGTCAAATCAAGCAGTGGTGCACTACCCCCCCCCCCCTTTAAAGACTGTAGTGTTTTGGTTTGTTTTAAGAGGCAGATGGCTCACTGTGCCTTTAAAAATTATTTATTTAACTTATCCTCTGTCTTTCTCATTGAGACTACAGGTAGATTATAAAAGTATAAACAATGTAATAAAGACCAGTATAATACATACAATAAAACTGTATTACACAAATGGAGAAAAATGAAATAAAGACAGCATAATATATCCAATAAACTGCAATGACATAACTGTAGAACAATGAAATTAAGGGCGAATCTGCATTCGCATTTTAAAATCATTTTAAGATTCTTTTAAAGCAGTGCAGAGGTGCAGTGACAGTGGAGCTGCCCCAAAGGACGATAAACATATGTGGACGTGCCAAAGTATGCTAGCACTGTTCAGGTGTGAAAACGACACCAAATGTAGACAGCTTTTTTGAAGACGGAGTCAAAAGGTTGGGACACTGGTGGGAAAGACAAATGCAGATTCCGCCTAAGACACTTTAATACACCCAAATGAACAATGCTGTATGAGGGAGGGGAGGAAAAAACTGCCCAACTTTTCCCCAGACAATTAAAACTACATTTAATGTAATCGTGTCCTCCTGAGCAGTTCTGTTTTACACATTGAACAAAATGGTGATAGTGTGAGGCAGGCCATTCCACCAGATGGTGGCCACAACAGAGAGTGCTCAGATCTGGGCAGCTGTTAGATTTACCCCCTTGTAGAGTGGCGCCTTCAGAAGAAGTTGGAAAATAAATTTGATACAAACCAGGAATGCTTCCCATCTCTTTGTAGCATTATCTGCAATTCTGTTTGAACTATCTGCAAAGGTCCTTAATTCATAGAAAAGCTGAGGTTGCCATGAATGTTAAGGGAGCTTCAGGGGAAAAGTAATTTCAGATTGCAAAAGTGATTGACTTAGTAAACAGTAATGAAATTCCATTTGTTAGAAGACTGTCTCTTGAGAAATATTTCCTTGTTTGGTGGAGGCTAAAGATTGTAGCTTTTCTTACCAAAGTGAATATGAATTCCCCCCTACAGGAAGAGCATGATAGTGTGTGGTGGTCTAGAAGCAGAATGATAGAGCAATGAATACTGCAGATAAAACATTTGAGAGCTTTGAGGGAACTGATTGCTTTGAAAAGTGAAAAATCATGGTAATAGTTGGATGTTTGTTCAAAAAGATTACTGCAGTTAAGCTAAGGAAACATTCTGGCAATAGAATCTGATCAGGAGTACAGTTATTAACGACTTTGTCTTCTGTGGAACTTGTTCCAAATTGGATGACCCATGTTAGTTTCCTCATAAGCATAGTTTGTACACGAATCTGGAGCAGCTGATGATGGGGTTTCCCTGTTACTTCAATTAATAGAGATTCTAATAGGTTTTGTTGATTGTGAGAATGGAAGCAGGAGTGGTAATAAATTCATATTAATTATTGATAAATACCTTCAGTCATTATGTTCCTTTAGAGATAATAATAAATTATCTAAGAACTATTTTGCTCTGTATATTTTGAGAATATAATTTGTTATGGGTTTGGAAGATTTTCTTATATGTAGGAATGGTCACTGTTCTGATGGCCGTGGTTGTATCATGAAAGTGGGCTTACTGAAATATTTCTTACAGAATAATAATTGCATATTATCTAAGGGCAGTACCTAAATCAAGTATTTTAATAGTTTGCTTCAGAAGACTATTGCATCCTTCCTGTGAGGCTTCAGTCCATGAGTGGGGGCTGGAAGACCCTGTAGAACCATCATATTGTATGTGTTGCTCTTTGGAAAGACATGCTACTAGTGTGCATGTGTGAGAGGATCAGTGGGTTAGCCAAGCAGTGCTATATAGTACACCTCCTGGGACATGGCTTGTGTGTTATATCTCAGTTCTCTTGCTTTGCTTCTCATGGTTCTGGCTTTGACACTGGTACGCCCTCCTTACTGTGTTATGCCTTTGACTCTAGAATATTCTCCCCTTCGTTTGCCATCTTCTGCCAGCAGGTGAAGACTTTTTTGTTTTGTATGTGATCCCTTAGTGATCCCTCCTTTCTGCCTAATGTTTTGATTGTTGCTTTTGTATCTTTAGATGTATTTTAATTCTGGTTTTAATTGCTTTCATGATGTCTTGTTCTTTTTAATTGGTTTAAATGGTTTTAAAATGTGATTTTATTATGCATGCTTTAATTTGTTAGATCCCTCGGTGGCCCTTGTAGAGGCAGAAAGGTGGGATATAAAGTTTATAAAGTAAAAATAAAACAATACCTCTTGCCCCTATTGTACTGTTACAAGATGCCTGTGAAATCACTGTGACCCATGATGGTTTAGATTCAGTGAGCTTCATGGCTGACTAACCTAGGAAAAATCTGAGTCTTTCACTATACTATATTGGCTTTTGATGGCAGTAAATCATTTTGTGCAACATTCTTCCAAATGCAGTGTTCATATTTGCATATACCATTTGATAATTGGAGGTCTTGATTAGAAGAAAAACAGGAGCTATTATTATACTGCAGCTAAATTTAAACCTTAATTATAAAATAAGTAATTGGTGTCCATTATTTCTGCACCCTGACCTGGATAGCCAAGGTTAGCCTGATCCCTACATATCTTGGAAGCTAAGCAGGGTCAGCCCTGGCTAGTATTTGGATGGGAGACCTCCAAGGAAGCCCAGGATCATGACGTGGAGGCAGACAATGGCAAACCACCTTTGAACGTCTCTTGCCTTAAAAAAAACTACAGGGTTGCCATAAGTGAGCTGAGACTTGATGGCAAAATAATAATTTCTGCCTATTTCCTGATCAGCAGAGAGTAAAGTGAATTCTGTATTACCCAACAGGCAAGATGTGTGTGTAAAATGCCGTTAAGTCACAGTTGACTTATGGCGACCCCAGCAATGGGCTTTCAAGGCAAGTGAGAAACAGAGGTGGGTTTCCGATGCCTTCCTCTGCAGAGTCTTCCTTGCTGGTCTCCCTCCAAATACTGGCCCTGATTAGCTTCTGAGATCTGATGAAATTAGGCCATACCATGCTGCCTTCTGACCCCAACAAGCTAGACAGTGGTCAGCAAAAGAATATTTGCAGCCGCAACCATGCTCCAACCGATGATACTACAAAACATTTTAAAAGGATATAATGCCTATAGAGAGAATAGTTAAATCAAACAGAAGAGTACAGTTATTTCAGCTTTCCATGGGTGGGAGTGTGACTGCTGTGTAGTCAAAGTGAGAAGTTGAAACACATTAAAAATAGCATAGCATCATGCTACATATTTAGTGTCCTTTGCCTATTTTTGCATTATATTCTCCTGTATTGCATTTTCGTATAGGATGGTTTCAGACCAACATTTGAATATCTTGCACTTTTTTTCAAACTCCAGGTACCTTAGGGGGTGCACAAAAAGAAGACACCTGTCTACTTAAGATATATAAAATATAAAGTGGCATTGAAGTAGCTATTAAGAAATAGCGCCTGCAGTATTGTGTATCCTTGACAGGCTTGCATGAATTCCTTAGAGTTCTGTGTCTGGAGCACAGGACTATCCAGCTCAAAGGCGATAGAGGCCTTCTTTAATATAAGCTTTCATTAAAGGCTCCATCTTGGAACTGCTCAAAGTACATTTACTTATTACTATTTGTAATATATAATTAATGTCACGGATCAGCATCAGGATTAAGGGGTGCAAATAATACAGCTATACATGTTGAGTTATGCAGGAGTGAATTCTAATAACAAGACGTTAGAATTCTTGAGCTCTGAGTGTCGGATTCGACTGGCTTTCGAGCAAGGAAAACCTTTACCTTTAAACACTGTGTTTACCAATCCGCCCTGGTAAGCCATTTTTAAAAAATTAAAACATCCTGGAGTAACTCTGCATAGGATTGCACTGTAAGTTAATTGATCTGACCTTATTGTATTGTTTTATAGTGTTCATAGGGTTTTTTAGTAGATACAGATAGAAAAAGAATGCTTTTGTGTCCCTGCTATTGTTTACAATTAACCATTTTTAATGCTTTCCCACTTTTAATTTTTATTTAAGCATTTTTGTTGAGGGGGCTCCCCACCAAATATATCGCTCTGAAAAGCAGGTGGAAGAATGTATAGCAGCTTAGTAAAATTGGCTAGATAAGCATTCTCAGTTTATAATAGTTTTCAAACTTTGACTTTCATTCTGTATCCCTCCCCTTTGCCCCCTCTCCTTGTCTTTTTTTAAAGTTTGTGGGCAGGGCTGGTTTTTTAAATAAATGAATATTTGGACAAAATGTAGTTTTAGCACTATAATATTTCTTTTACCTTAAGGTTGTCAATTTGTCTTCTGGGGAATCCTGTGTTGTAGAGGATTCTGGGGAGTGTTCTAGAGCATCTTAATTCATATATTAGCTAGATCTGCTGCTCTGCATGGACTGAGAACACGCCTTGAATCACACTCAATACTCTCCTGCAGCTGTATGTTCCTGGTAGTGGTGGGCCATCAATCTTTCAGGAACCTTGTCTGCCATTACTCTTTATTCATTGAAAAATGCTTGCATTTCCAAGGACCTAATATTCTGCAGTTCATGAGTAGAAAGCCATCCAACCTATGATCTTGAGTATCAAGGAGAACCACTGGCTGTTAGAATAGACAATACCAGGATAGGTGAATACTGGATCTGATTTGCTGTAAGGGTTGTCTCTCCCCTGTATGTATCTATGGGTTCTGTTTTTCTTTGAGTATTTTTTCACTTTCATAAGATATTCATAATTAGTCTTTGAAAATAAGGAACTGGTGTTGCAAACCAAATGTTACCAGAAGTTAGTGATCTGCATAGAATTTGGGCCAGGATGTAGTCTGAAGGCATGTGATGCAGCAGTATTGTGAAGCAGTAAATTAATTTGTGTCTGGTCTGTGCCCAGAAGGCAGACTTCCTTGGAACCCTGTGTATAATGCCTAGCCTGGTGTTCCATGGAAGAAGGGGGTGTATAGATGCAATAATAAATAAACCTGTATCCTCTAAGTTCCATTTTTGGATTTATCAAGACGGTGAGCCATAGACGTATTCTGATTTATTACAAGGTTTGACTGTCACTTGCCTTAAAAACCCTACCAGGTTGCCATAAGTTGGCTGCGACTTGATGACAGAGCAAACAAATAAAAAACAATTTTGTTCAAGCCTTGGAGCAGATGCTGCCAAAACGTAATTCTGGAGAAACTGGAAGAGAACATTAATTATTTTATTTTTGGAAAATTAGAATTCCTCATTTTTTTGGAAGCATTATGGTATGATTTTGATAACTTTTATCACTTGCGAACTCCACAATCTGGAGATTCAGGTTTCTTCTTCAACCTTAATACTGTAAGGCTAAACAGTGCAATCCTATGCAGGTCTGCTCAGAATCCTACTGAAGTCTCCTCAATAGGGCTTCACCAGGAAAGTGTTCTTACGATTGCACTATAAGTACACCGTTCGCATCTAAACTTAGACCACAACTCTCTTTTGCTATGTAGGTGCAAAGCTAAATATTACTCTGAAAACTAACACCAGAGAATAAGATGTGAACTGGGGTATCTCAAGTTGTAAAATGTGTTTTAATCAGAATGTTTAACGCAAGATTTATTTTCCCCATCTCTCCTTATATATAATTGAGTAGTAGGGTGGCACTTCCTGAACATTACACACGCCCCTAAATCAGTTGGCTCCATGATGTGTCACTCAGAAGCTGTACCTATCCACTGGCTGCGTTGCCTGAGTGGCGCCTGCCAAAACTTTCCTCAGAAGACAGTTGCTTCACTCTGGTGAACACAGCTACTGTCTTCGCTCTCTTTGCCAGACAACTATTGATTTCCTCAGGGGACAAAAACCACCGTCTTTAGTCTCCAAGCCAAGTTTGCTGAGGCAACGTTTTCTGCAACTGAACCCACCCTGCCAAGTAAATACTGTCAGCATAGCGGAGGCTATGGGGGGAACGAGCTCAAGTTATCACAAAAAAGCCAGTGGATACACACACTAGCAGAGATAGAGGATGGGACCAGACACACAGAAAACAGGAAGCCAAAAACCCGAGGCATGCTGCAAAGCACAAATACAGGCACAGGCACAGGCAGATCTATGTTTGCAGACTGCCCAATTGTAGAAATTACTCCACAGAGCCCTGTGTGCTGCATTTTCTGGTCCACATTGTGTGACCTTGGACACCAGTTATTGTGTAATGAGGTATGTGAGACTTTACTTCCACATTTGTGCCTTTCTATTACATACTGCTAATATGTACTTAACCTGCTTCCAGCCAATGCATTCCTTATCTTTCTAGAGCTTGTTGTATTGCTTTTACAATGGACTTTATTGCTAGTTGTATATAATTAGAAGTTTGTTGAAGCTGAAGGTCATACAGTACTTTCAGTGAGCAATATGCAACTTTAGCCCCTAGTACCATGCTAAAGGGGGATATTCTTTCTCTCCCCAGTAGTGTATGAAGTTGGTTTCAGTCTGAGTTTCATCACTATTAAGGAGAAAAAGAAGATTGTCCAACTCTAGTTTTTTCTAAAAATAGCTCCCTAAATTTTGTTCATATGACTAGAATCTATTTCTGCCTTAATCATAATCCCAGTATCTTCTGTAAAATTGCTTCCGTATCACACGTAGTGTAAACATGGAAGGGGACTTAAGCCTATGCTGCATTGCTGTTGTCTTTGCATGTGTTCTGATCATATGTATACCTAAAGTATATGTAACTATTGAGAGAGACTAGAATGACAACTGATAACACTGCTAGGTTTGAAAAAGGGTCAACTTTTTCGGTTGATCTCTGAATTTCTAAACTCGTGCAATAAGTCTTTTTTTAGATGGTTTAAATGTAAATATGCTATATTTCAGTATAGAAGCATGTGCCTCCTTTTTGCCTCCTCTGTACACATCTCTATTTTATAAGCAAGTGTTGCAAGCAAAGAAGGAGTCGAAACCTAGTATCAGTTAACCGGTGTTTATGTGAGTCTTTGCTAAGGTGGCTTCCATTTCTTCAAATATTCTACTTAGCTTGCAAACCTAATATTGTATTGTCTTTTTCAGTCACTAAGCGACATGGCAGAAAGTGTGTAAGTGGTAGCTGAGATGGAATGTAATTATCTGCTTGGTATGGGATGGTTCAGATGTTACTGTCCCCATGTGAACACTGTTGAATAATGCTTTAGAATGGCAGTGCTTCACGTAGAAGGTGTTATATGCTATGTGGTTGATGAAGATTGCGTATAGTCTTGTTTTAGCCATTAGTTATGTGGAAGTACAGTGCTGGCATAGAGAAGTGTAACTGAGTCAGCCCCTGTGGCAGAATGTGCCTACTCTGGCCTGCAGGCCCTGTTCCATCCTGCCCTCCTAGGGGTTCCCAATGCCCTGGAGGGGCTTTTCCTTTTACTCTTGGGTAGCAGCTACCAACACCTGATCAATTTAGGGATTTCCCACTGGGAGGATCAGGACCCCCAACCCCACCCCCAGTTCTGAGGCCTTGCCTGGGTGTTGCCTGCTTGCCCAATGCCTATCATGGAGACAGTTTAATGTTTTGGGTGCCCTTGGAGGAATAGCTGCCTGCCAACCCCCCTGTAGCCCCCTTTAAAATAGTGCGTCCAAAACGGTGGATGTCTATGTGTTATAGAGAACCACTTCCAGTATCAACAGTTTAAAGTATCAAAAAGAAAATGTCTACAAGCATACTTTTAACACAATGCTAGATTTGAGCAAGGAAGACAAAAGAAATTAGTGAAAATGCACATCCTCTCTCCCTTCTCTATACATGCCCTATCTAATGGTAAAATCTAGGACAGGCTCTTTGGCTTAGCTAGTTACAGGTCTCTACAAAGTTCCGATTACCTCAAAGCATCCTTCAGGCCAGCCACATGGTCAGTGGCTGCCTGTTCAGAGGAGAGTCTCTGTGTGTCCTCTCAGGAAAGCAGCCTCCCCAAAAAGAGAGCTGTTTCCTGTTGCTTGAAGATTTTATCACATCTGTTTCCCCTCCCCCTTGATCCTGGTCATCCCAGGTCAAGGCATCTTTTCCTGTTGTCTTCAGGAAATCCCTTCCTGTTACCCGTCTAGCAATTAACACCTCAGCCTCTATCCCCTGCTTGGAGAAAGGGGTGATGGTGGTGAACTGGACCATCCCATTGTCTCTTCTGCCAGATCCATTAGTATCTCTTAAGGGATACATTTGGAAGGCCGTGGGCTAATTTCCTTCCCCCTCCTGCTTGTTCTTAGCTGGGGGGGGGGGATGGTTAAAACGCACAGTGGAGCCCTGCTCATTGCCAAGCTCCCATGAGACAAGGCATTTCTCCACAGCCCCAGTCATTAATTTGCAAATATCATAGTTTCTGTAGTTGAGTGCCCTGCATGGAAATATAATTTGGTAGTATTTGAAGGATTGTTAACATTTCAACTGACTCATGAATGAGAAGCATTGAATTTGCTTTTTATAGTGTAGTATGTGCATTTCAAACAATTGCACAGTCCTCACAATAGTATCCTGCAGGGCCCCGCTGTGAATGCATGTTTTTGCTGGTCTGAAGGTGCCCACTGGTTTGACATAACTGCACTTATGATGCTAGGAGTGGCATGTTAGGGGAACTACAGGACCTGTTTTAAGTTTTCAGTACAAAGCCAGCTTATGAGTTTGCTGCAGGTATTGAGAAGCAAGACAATTGAGGCTTAAGACTGCTGAATTCAAAATTCCATTATACACAAAAGTCATTTTGGGGGGCGTAGGCTTGCACAGTGTGTGGATTTAACATACTGTGATTTGGAGGGCAGTCATCTCCTCTATACTAATGTATTAGCAGAACTTCATTATTTATGGTGAAACTTTTGCTTCACTGACTTTTTTCTGATTATAAACAGTATTGATTTTGAATGCTGACAGTGGCCTTTTTTAAACAGTGCTTTATATATGGAAGTGATTGTCTATTCCAGTCACAATCAAAAGGACTGCATCTGTGGTATATTGGGAGAGGATAGAATAGGGTTTGAAATAAGCCATGAAACTGCAGTTCAGATTCTGGCAACAGTTGTAATGAAGTAAAAGGATAAAGGGTTGATGTCTGAAAGAGGATCCTAAAGGCACTCAGATATAGTTTCTATTGTTTGAGATAGTTGGTGTTATATCCAGGGGTCGTTTGGGGCTGCAGCACCGCTCTGGGAGCCCAGGAGTGAGCACAAATGGTGGTGGTGGCAAGCCCCGCCCCCAGCTCCCTGCCCCCTGCCCCCCAGCTCCTTCTCTCTAGAGTCGCGCCGCAGCAGTGGCATGATCTCTCCATTCTCTTCTATGGCCCCATAGAATAGAATAGAGAGCAGCTGCGCAACTGTAGAGATGGGGTTTAAACTTTAAACCCCTTCTGTTTTCGCTCCTCCCCCAGCCCACCTTGGCAGGCCAGCTGGGGAAGCAAAAAGGGGGGGGCATCTTCAAAAGCCTCCCCTTCCCCAGCCAGCCTCCCCCCTTTTGCTTCCCCTTCTGACATCACGTCCAGTGATGTCAGGGGGTGGTGGTGGCATATGCTAATGAGCTATTATGCTAATAGCTTATTAGGTATGCTAATGAGCTCCTGCAGCTCTTTTTCTATGAAATGACCCCTGGTTATATCTTGACACATGAAATGAAAGATATGTTTGAAAACTGAGTTGAAATGCTTTTAGTAATTAACTCTAATCTAATAGAATCATTAGAATCACAGAGTTGGAAGGAGCCATACAGGCCATCTAGTCCAACCCCCTGCTTAATGCAGGATCAGCCTAGAGCATGGGTGTCGAACTCATTTGTTATGAGGGCCGGATCTGACATAAATGAGACCTTGTTGGGCCAGGCCATGTGTGTCATAAAATGTAATGCCAGGTAGAGGAGAGATAAACTTTATAAAGGACACAAACACAAAGGTGTTTTTTTTTAAATAAAAACATGCTTAAAGCATTAGCATTCTTGCAATATTTTGTTTATTTAACAGTGTCTGATAACTGACACCTCTTGTTCTGAATTATTGCATCAAAATGTCTGTGCTGTTGCAATTTTGAGTATGCTGTTCAGGTGTGTATCTGTAAGCTGCAAACCTACGATGACTCTCGTCAAGTTGGCCTTTTACCATCTTTGGCTGACTAGGCAGCTGGTTCCCTTCCTTGAACCACTTGGCAACAGTGATCTATGTGATGGTCACCTCGAGATTGGACTACTGTAATGCTGTCGACATGGGGCTGCCCTTGTCACAAATCTGGAAGCTACAGCCAGGCTTTTAATGGGCCTCCCAATGCGGGAGCACATTCAGCCTGTGCTGAAGGCATTGCACTGGCTACCAATAGCATACCGAATTCACTTCAAGGTGCTGGTTCTTACCTTTAAAGCCCTTTATGGCTGCGGACCTACATACCTGAGGGACTGCCTTTCCCCACATGTTCCCCAGAGAGCACTGTGATCAGAGTCCCAAAATTGACTGACCCTTCCTGGACCAAAGGATGCCAGGGTGGCTATAACCAGGGCTAAGGCATTCTCAATGGTGACTCCTTTCTGGTGGAATGAGCTCCCAGAAGAGATCAGGGCCCTGCAGGACCTTATGCAGTTCCGCAGGGCCTGCAACATGGAGCTCTTCCACTAGGCTTTCAATTAGGAGCCACCCCGAGGGATAACCATATTCCCTGAAGTAATCAAAACAGCCTGTGCCAGCCACACAATGTTAGATCTGGGTCGACCACTAGAATGGTATCCTGAAGGTCGACCGCCATCTTAATTTTAATTTGTTAACCTTCTAATTAATTTATCAGCATCACCGTTACTAGCAACTTTTAATGTTAAAATTGTTTATATGGTTTTAAGACTATTTAAATTATTTATTGTTGTCTTTTACTTGTTCTGTAAGCCGCCCTGAGTCAGCCTTGGCTGGGAGGGCGGGGTATAAACTTGATAACAAATACATTTATTAAAATATTTAAAAGTACTGGGCCCAGAACTGAGCCCTGTGGCACCCCACTGGACACCTCCCTCCATTCAGATGAAATGCCATTGACAACTACTCTCTGAGTGCAGTTCTCCAACAAGTTCCCTATCCACCTAACTATCCTAGAGTCCAGTCCACAGTCGTTTAGTTTAGAACATCATGGGGAACCCTGTCAAAAGCTTTATTGAAATCCAGGTAAACAACATCAACAGCATTCCCTTGATCCAGTAAGCTCGTCACGTGATCAAAGAAGGATATGAGTTTGGTCTGGTAAGACCTATTGGGGACAAATCCATGCTGACTTCCCTGGATCACCAAGTTGTCCTTTAGATGCTGGCATATCGACCGCTTTAAAATCTGCTCCAGTATCTTCCCTGGGACAGAGGTCAGACTGACTGGCCTGTAGTTTCCTGGGTCATCCTTCCTCCCTTTTCTGAAAATTGGGATAACATCTGCCCTCCTCCAGTCCTGTGGCATGTCTCCTGTCCTCCTAGAGGTCTGGAAGATGATGTACAAAGGCTTTGCAAACTCTCGAGAAAGTTCTTTGAGCACTCGTGGGTGCATACCATCTGGTCTGGAGGATTTATATTCATTCAATGCAGCCAGGTGCTTCTCAACTACCTCCCTGTCCATGTCAGCCAGCAGCCTGGATGCCATGCCTTACCTACTAACATCTCTAGTCTAATGTCCTGGCCCCACTGGTGGACCTCCTGATGGCACCTGGTATTTTTGGCCACTGTGTGACAGAGTGTTGGACTGGATGGGCCTTTGGCCTGATCCAACATTGGCTGCTCTTATGTTCTTATGAGCCTGTTTTCTTCAGGGAAAAAAACGGAGGCAAAATAGGCATTGAGCCTTTCTGCTTTCTTTCTGTCCTCTGTCAGAGTTTCTCCATTTTCACCCAACAATGGGCCCATTGCCTCTTTTATCTTGTGTCTGTTCCTCACGTATCTGAAGAAGATTTTCTTATTGTAGTGAGCCTCCCTGGCTAGCTTTTGCTCACTGTGAGCTTTGGCCTCTGATGGCTAACCTACAGTGCCTATCAACCCACAGATACTCTTCTTTAGAGGTACGTCCTTGCCTCCATTTCTTGAACGTTTCCTTTTTCTCCCTTAGCACATCATGCAATTCTCCGTTCGTCCACATTGGCTTCTTGGATCCCCTACCATGTTTCCTTCTTGTTGGAATAGTGATGGCTTGAGCTTGCAAGAGCTCTTGTTTTAGGAGAGCCCACCCTTCACTTGGTCCTTTGCCTTCCTGCAGTCTTGCCCTTGGAATGATTCTCATTATACCTCTCAGTTTATTAAAGTCTGCCTTACTGAAATCTAACTTATATGTGTGGTTACGAACTTCCTTGGTCTCCCACAGCAAAAGGAATTCTAGCAGGACATTGTCACTTCCCCCTAACATCCCCACCACCTTCACCCTATCTACCATCTCTTGCCCGTTGGTCAATATTAAGTTGAGTATGGCCGAGTCCCCCGTAGCTTCCTCCACCATTTGATGAAGGAAATTGTTGTCCTGACAGGTCAGGAAGTTGTGTGACTGTGGACTCTTTGCTGAGTTTGTCTCCCAGCACACATCAGGGAAGTTGAAGTCACCCATAACTACCCGGTCATGTTGTTTGGATACCCTGTCAAGCTGTTCAAGGAGGGCAGCATCCACCTCCTCATCCTGGTCAGGGTCTGTAGCAGACTCCAACCACAATACTTTTTGTCCTTCCTTCCCTTATCCGTACACAGATACTTTCTGTTGCCTTCCTTCCCCAGTATTTCCTGACAAACAAACCCTCTCCCCACATACTGTGCCACTCTGCCTCCTCTTCAACCCTTTCATTTTTTCTTAAACAACTAGTATCCATCCACTACTACATTCAAGTCCTGGGGTTCATCCCACCAAGTCTCTGTAATGCCTACTAAATCATATCCCTCTGTCTGCATTAGAAGCTCAAGCTCTTCCTTCTTATTGCCTAACCTTTGAGCATTGGTACATAGATATCTGAAGCCTTTGGTTCCATTAGACCCGGCCCTCCCAGTTGGGTCTTGTTTGCTCTCCTCCATGTAAGTCCCTATGTTGGTCGTCTCCTTCCCCTTGTGGTGTCAATTTAAAGCCCTCTTGATGAATCTCTCCAGGTTTCTGCCAAACACATTGTTCCCTGACCTGGATAGGTGAAGTCCATTGCGTGCTAGTAGGTTGTCGTCCAGAAAACCTAGCCTGTGGTCCCAGAATCCAAATCGCTCCTTCTGGTACCACCAACACAGCTAGTGGTTCACCTCTATTATTGTCTGTTTGGGTCATATTCCCCTTCCTATGACATAAAGGATTGAAGAGAACACTACCATGTTCCCATTCCCTTCAGCTTCCTCCCTAGAGCTTCATAGTCACCCTTAATGTTTTCGATGGTGTTCAAGGCCGTGTCATTGGTTCCCACATGGACCATCACAAATGGATAATGCTCTGTAGGTTTGATGAGTTTTAGGATCCTGTCTGTAATATCTTTAATTTTTGCCCCGGCAAGCAACGCAGCTCTCGGACCAAGGGGTCGGGCCTGGACAATGACATTCTATACCCCTCAGCAGAGAGTCACCAATGACCAACACTTTCCTTTTCATTCCAGTGCCATTTCTTTGTATCTCCCTGTCCTCATTTCTCTGTCTTCCTTGTGTTTGTGATACTTCCACTGGCAGTGTTTCCATCTCTGCCTCCACCACAAGGGCCTGGAATCGATTCCTCAGATCTAATGGCACAGAGTGCAGTTTCACTTGACACCTTTGGGGTCCTGCTGTGACACTCTGAGGAATTTTGTTAGGGCAGTCAACCACACTGTTGTCAGTTTGACTGGTCTCTCCTTCCCTCTGCATGACGTCAATGAACTCCTTAATGAACTCCTCCCCTTCCTTGATCTCATGGAGAATAGTAATCCTTTCCTCCAGGCTTCGAACCTTCTCCTCTAAGAGTCCTATCAACTTATACTCCTGGCAAGTGTGGTCTGTCCTGTCCTCAGGGAGGAAGACAAACATGGCACACTTCCCACAGGTGACTGGAAATGGTCTGTGAGCATTCATCCTCACTTCCCCAAGTGGATGCTTTCACCTAGAAATACCTTGGTGTGTTGATGTACCCTGAAACACTCCAGGAGCTCTCTTCATGCTCCTTCACAGAGCCCAGCTAACTGTGGTCTGCCTCTGGCCCAGAGGATCTGGAGAACTGGGTTTGATTCACCACTCCTCCACATGCAGCCAGCTGGGTGACCTTGGGTCAATCACAGTTTTCTTAGAGCTCTCTAAGCCCCACCTACCTCACAGGGTGTCTCTTGTGGGGAGAAGAAAGGAAGGAGATTGTAAGCTGTTCTGAGACTCCGAATGAAGGGTGGGGTATAAATCCAACTTTTCTTCTATCTTCTGAGTAAAGCTCAGTTGCAAATCTGGACTCATTTAAAATATCACTCTAGGCCTAGGGAGTTATGACAAAAATCCAAAGAAGTACTAGGTACATGAACTGAGAAGCATACTCAGAGCTGGTGCTTTCTTGGATGTGTTCAGCTTTGACAGCCAAAAAAGAATGTGGTTTGTGGTTGTTGTTTTTTTTAACTGGCTTGGCTGTTGTGCTATGGAACCTGCTGTGAGATGGAAAACCAAAGGAAGCTCAGGCTGTGCAATGTACAGTAGTAGTGTCCAATCTTCTTGGCAAATATAGTAAGACTTAATGCCACTCTAGTGCTTACACATGCCTTGGAAGGTTTTGTCTCTAGTCTATAGAGGATGCGACAGTGTGCTTTTGGATAGACAGTCAGAAATGCAGTATTGGCTCTGCATAGCCAGGGTTGCAGGCCCTAATGATGCAGTCATGGTGGAGTGCTACAGACCTGTGGCACATGCTTCTGATTGACTGTACCTCTAGGTTAAATGTTTTCTTTTAGTTTAATATTTCCTGCTAATCTGAAATGCTTTTGTTACTAAGAAATATCTGTCAGCTTTTCAAATCCTGTGTGTGTAGGCTTCTAGGATGCAAACATACCTTCTTCCAGAACTGCTGGTATGCCTTCTGTGTTTGCATTTATGTACTTGTGTATGGTTTGTGCTGTATAAACAAGCAGTTTTGGTGCACAGGAGTCCCTTTGCTTTTCTCCAGGTGGTGTAAGCAAAAGTGCATCACAGTACTTAATTGATGAACCTAAATGAAATTGTTGCAGAAAACTTGTAAGATTTAACAGGAAGTCTTAGGACTCAGAAGTTGTGTGATTTATGAGATGTAACCAAATGTTGCTGTTTTATTAATACATTGCTGGAGAAATGGGGTCTGTTACTTGTGGTTTTGACATCTGAAAACTCTTTGTTTCCGATGTGGACCTGAGTGTGAGCAAGAAAATAGCAAAAATCAGAATGCCTCCCTTAGTATTAAGTTTCCCGTCCATTCTTAACATTTGAAAGGTACAACTCTTGAAGTGGGACAGTGTGTGCATGGAGCACTTGAGTTAGAAATAGCCTCTGTCTGATGGTCAGTATCAAACATAACCCATGTAATGTAATTTGTCTTTATGTTTAGACAATATAGGCTGTTGTGCCTTAAAGTTTAGGGAGTGAAATATAAGGCCTCGGGTTTTATGTTCTCCTGTGAGACAAGAAAGGGCAAAAGGCTCCCGTCTATTCAGTCCTGAAATAATCGCAACAATTATGCTGCACTTCCTACCGTACTCCACCTACTCTGCATCATAACTTCCTTTCTCACAGTTATGGCTAAATGCCAAAGCACTACAAATTGGATTGTGTCTGCAGTAACTGAGAAGGCAGGAACATATGCTGACCATCAGCCATATATACAGGTAAATATAAAATTTCTTTCTCTGTAAGCTTTGTCCTAGGGCACTGTGCAACCAGTTATGAAATAGATCAAGATGGGTCTGTCTGTAGCGGTAGAAAAGAGCAAGAGTCCAGAAGAACCTTAAAGAAAGATTCTCACTGCTCACTCCTTCAGGTGCTACTGGACTCTTGCATTTTCATGGGCTCAAGTGACGTCACAGCTCCACTGAGCTTCCTCCCCAAATCTGCTCCCTCCAGGCATTGTCTCCAAATCTCCAGAATTTTCCTGAGTCAGAGGTGGCAACCCGAACATGAAGTGTTTTGTACACTGATTACTATGCACATTTGCTTAATGTGTAAACCTTGGTCAATAACATGTGTTTTTGTCATTTACCTTAATGTATTAGAATACTACATATTCAAGCATGCTAGTATGAAATAGTTGAGTACTTTTGAATAATTTAACTTAAATGTTTTGTAGGATTGCATTTTATTTGATCATTCTTTAGTGTTGCAGACTTGAGTATGACAATCCATTTGAGATGGTATTTATCTGAAAGTTAAATGCTTCCATTGTGCTGACTGTCTTTTATCATTTATAAAAGTTGTTATCAGATTGGCAGAAATGAGATAAATGTGGTGGTTGT
>NW_015174854.1:354078-373902 GCF_001447785.1 Gekko japonicus
GTTTCAAAGCCGAAGAGCCAGCGCTGTCCGAAGACATTTCCGTGGTCATGTGGCCGGCATGACTAAACACCAAGGTGCACGGAACGCTGTTACCTTCCCACTGAAGTGGTACCTATTTATCTACTTGCAATTTCTTGCTTTCGAACTACTAGGTTGGCAGGAGCTGGAACTAGAGACGGGAGCTCACTCCGTCATGCAGTACACTCGGGTCTCGAACTGCTGAACTACCGACCTTCCACAGTCTGCAGTTCAGCTTCTTAACCACTTGAGCCACCGCAGCACACTTCTTCAGACAAATGGAACAAAATCTCCTCAAGGGTTATGTACAGGAAAAAAGAGGATGAGGGGCATTAGGAGGGGCTACTCTGAGCCAAGATGTATAAGCAGAGCTGAAATTGGATCAGGTGGCCGGTAGGCTCAATGGATAGCAGCAAATTAGCACATAAATGCAAGAGTTAACAAAAAGCTGTGAGAATTAGCATCTGTGTATGCATCTTGGCTCTGAGTGGCCCCTCCTAATGGCTGCCCCCCCAGCCTCTTTTTTCCTGTAAGTAACACTTGTGGAGTTTTTAGTCCATTTGTCTGAAGACGTGTGCATACGAAAGCTTACACTTTGACTAAAACTTCGTTGGTCTTAAAGGTGCCACTGTACTCAAACTTTGTTCTACTGCTTCAAACCAACACAGCTACCTACCCGAATTTTTAAAAAGGTGTACAATCCTTGCTGTTTCCCCATCATTTTTTTCTTCCTTCTCTCTCTCTGAAACTGATCTTGTTTCTGTTTTGATACCTTGATCAGCAAAGCTTTTTGGCCATTTCTAACTCCTCTTGCCACAAGGAATACCTTCTTTAGAGATCTGAAGGCCTGGGGGGGAAAGAAATATATATATATATATTTAACTAGGGAGCAAAGCCCATTGTGGATGAAGACAATGGGCCCTAGAAAGGTAGGGTGGGTGGGTGGTAGATAGATAGGTAGATGGATAGATAGAGGGGTTTGGAGAAAGAGAGGAAGGAAGGATGGAAGGAAGGAAGGATGGAAGGAAGGAAGAAGGGTGGGGGGGAGACCTAGACAGACAGTCAGTAAGCCAGAGAGACAGGGAAGGGGGGGAAGAAGTCAAAGCGATGGGGATGAAAGAGGGGAAAAGGAAGAGAGAGTGAGGAAGGGGGGTAGTGGGGAAAAAGGGGCGTTGGGGGTTGGCTTGGCCTCAGCCCCGCCCCTCGCCTGCTGCCCCCGGAAAGCTGGCGAAGGTGGGGGGGAGCAGCGAAAATTAACGGGGGTTGGCTCAGCGCCGCTGTCATCGCCCCTCGCCTGCTGGCCCCGAAAGCTGAATGAAGGTGGGGGGGAGCGGCAAAAACGGGCTGTTGGGCATTGGCTCACCGTTGTCGGCTGTGGCCTGCCGCCCCCGAAAGCTGGTGAAGGTGGGGGGAGAGGCAAAAACAGGGTGGTGGGGGTTGGCTCAGCGCAGCTGCCGCTGCCCATCGCCTGCTGTCCTCGGAAGCCTGGAGGGCTCCGAGGGGTCTTTGAAGGCGGGGGTGAGTGGGCAGGCGGGGGGAGGGAGAAAACAGGCGTGCGATAAAGGGGGGGGAGAATCCGGCTGAGGCGAGCGGTGATGAGCTGCCGGCGCCAGCCTTCCACTGATTCCCTCCAGCCCTGGCTAGTTGAGGGGGGACTGTTCTGAGGTGGGAGTTAGGCTACACTGCCAATGGAAGCTGGGGAAGCTTCTGACGGACAGCTCAAGCCTCCAAACACTGTTGGCGCACATTTTCTCTCCGCTGCGTGAGGCTGCGTCTTACTCAATTATATATAAGGGAGAGATTCCCTCAAAATATGTAGTAACGTGGAGATCATTAGCAAATAATGATTCCTGAGCATGCTGTAGACATGTATTTAAAGGGTATGTTTATTGTTTAAATATGGCTTTGTCCACAATGTTGTAGTGTGAAGTGATATGTCATTGAAGTATTCAATATTATGAAGTTTTAATTCTCTATTCAAATAAGCTTCTAAGCCTGTTGATACTATATTATACCTTTTGTTGTTGTTTTTTACTTAAACAATTGTGTTTTCTATTTTCATTCCCCCCCACTTACCTACCTATCAGATGACAACAACTAGCATACATGTGCTAAGGTAGCATAGCTTGTAGCAGTCTTTTGGGTGCAGCAATATCTCTGACCTTTGGGTGTATTTGCCATTTTTCTTGTAGAAAACTGAGACATTTAATGAGTCAAACAGTACAATATTGTATGCTAATTTTATGTTAAAATAATAAGTTTAGGCTTGATAAGAAAATAAGTATTTGAAGATGTGGTTCTTCCTAAAACACCTATTTTTCAGGGGAAAAGGAAGGTAAAAAACAAAATCCCAACCCTTTTGGAGCAATCACAGAGACTGGGTTATAGTTTTGATAGTATCCAATCTGAATATATACATACTCTGTCACACACACAAGTTATGTAGAGAGACAGAGTATCAAACAAAAAAATGTCAAAGTTCTGTGTCAAAAGAAGAGAAATTTTACCATAATTGATTATTTCTGTTTGGGTTAAATTGGTATTTATGAACACAGTGATCTGCATGTAATTGGGGATTTTAATTTGCGGGTTGTCTGGTAACAGAAGCATCACTTGCCCTACAACTTAGTTTGTTAATAGAATACTCTGATCTAATCTTTTCCAGATGTTTCTTACAGTGTACCTCAGTAATAATGAACAACACTTTACTGAGGTGCCGGTTACCCCGGAAACCACTTGCAGAGATGTCGTGGATCTGTGTAAAGAGCCTGGTGAGACCGAATGTCACCTAGCTGAAGTATGGTGTGGCTCTGGTAGGTTTAAAAAGCCTTGTGCGTTCCAATACATCTTGAATAAGTTTTGTATAGTTACTTCAACATTAAGAGTAATTCTAAAAATGTTGTTTAAAGGATCAGATGAGCCCATAAAATACGTGTATGGCTTTTTTTTGTTCTAATGTTAAGTGCTTGTATGTTAACTGTAAAATAAAGACTATTATGGTAAGTGAATATTAAGAAGAGCCTTGCTGGATCAGACCAAGGCCCATCTAGCCCAGCATTCTGTTCACACAGTGGCAGTGCTGATCAGCTGCTTCTAGGAGGCCTGTAAGCAGGATGACTGCAACAGCATCCTCTCGCCCATGCTCCCCAGCAGCTGATATAAAGAGGCATACTACCTCTGGTACTGGAGTACATAGCCATTGTGACTAGTAGCCATTGATAGCCTCAACCTCCGTAAATTGGCCTACTCCCCATTTAAAGTCTTCCATATTAGCAGCCATCTGCTGTCCAAGAACACCCTAGCTTGGTGGACTTACTCATGTCACTCTTTGTGTGGTGTGTATGTGCCCGTGCCTGGAAGTCATGGTGACCTCTGGCAACTCCTGCTGTGGCATGGAGGACGTTCAGGGAAGTGGCTTGATAGCCTGCCTCTGCTTCCTGGCCCTGGCATTCTTTGGAGGTCTCCCATCCAAATACTTGCCAGGGTTGGCCCTGCTTAGCTTCCAGGATCTGACAAGAGTGGGCTTGTCTGGGCTATCCAAGTCAGGGAACTCATGTCACTCTCGAGTTGTGTAAAAAAAAGTTGTTCTTGCTGCTTGGCATTGTTGCAAATGACACTTTGCGTATTATAAGGGCTGCATTTATAAAAACAATGATGGCGGGGCAATGGAGGTGCATGTTGGTTTTCAGAAGTCCTTAGGGATCACTCCCTTGTCCTTTGGAAAGGTTGGGTTTATTGTCTCATTATCTGTTAGAATACACTTCAGGTCACTTTGATAAAGGTGGAGCCTCTAACGAGTTCTGCCAGAGCTCTGGGAATTCTAAGACTGTAATACAATTCGTATTATCTTCTAGCTAAATTGGTAGAAGCAAATAGAGCTTTATCTGTTGATGTGTAGTTTTGTTTTCCTGGCAGATACTGCTTCTGATCCTCTTAGCTCAGTGCCATAAATGATAACGGTAGGCATTTATTTCACATACTTTTAAAACATTTTTGTCCCCCCATCCCGATCTCCAGGAAACCAAAGAAGTGAAACAGTAAGATGCTGTTTGAAAGGAGCCAGATCAAGTTCAGGAAATCAGTGACAAATTCTGTAGGCTATCAGATTTATTCATAAGGGGTGGACAGCAGTGGTTTTGGAACTGATATAGTATACAATCCTATTTCTGCCCCAGCAAAGCACAGTAGGGGCATTGCTGGTTTAAGCCACTGTTAATCCCTCTCAGCTCATAGTTCTAGAATGTTAAAGTAATCCTGTGATCCTAATGATATGTATAGCTGTAATGCTTATAGTAGCATGTTGCATATGCTATCTGGTATTATCTGTGTCAGTTGTAACTCCATCTTAACATTTTAAATTAACATTCAGCTCTATTCGCTTTTACTCCCTGATAACCTTAGACAATGCTTCTCTGGCCCTGTCCACACTAGGGGTTTTGGGCCGGGAGCGGGACGGATCGGAGGCGGAGCAAACGGGCGCGATCCCACGGCAACATCTGGGAATCGTTGCCTGCCCGTCCCCGATCCGTCCCTCCTGCCTGAAAACCCGCACTAAAAAGAACCACCTACCTAGGTGGTTCTTCGGTGTAGAGCGCTTCAATCCGGGCTGTGAGATCGCCGGCGCATCCTTGCGCCGGCGCATCCTCCCCCCTCCCATCTGACTCTTCCTCCCCGGCATCTGGGGAACGACGCTCAGGGGATCCGTGGGATCCTGCCGCGGCGTCTCAACTTTGGTGCGGCTTTTAAAAGCCGCACTTTCCCCTGTGTTTTCCCTGCCGTGTGGCCTCTCTCAGGTTGAGCCATGATGGCCATTTTAGTATGGTGGTATGGGCTCATTGTATTGGCAAGCTGATCTCGATTGGCAGAGCACAGGCTGACATTAGTGCAGCAGCCATTCCCCCCTACCAAAATACTTGTTTTCTGGTACAAGAATTCATTGGAGTAGGCTAAAGATACTGTGATGCTTTAACTTAAGTAAGGATTCGACAGTCCCTTATTCCTTTGTTAAGACCATCTTTATCCTGCTGCCACTTGTGGTCCTGTAGACACATGTCTGTGAATGATACTCCTTCAAACAGTCTTTATTAACAGAAACTGGCCTCAGAATCCTAGTGTGAAAGGGGGCATCTTAGAATATTCCTAACCAGCCTGGCTGAATTAGGGCTACCTCGTTCTCCCTTTCACTGTGTCGTTTGTCCTTCATCCACTACTGACTCCTTGCACCATCCTTATGGTGCAGTTTGGTGTAGTGGAGGGCCAGTTTGGTGTAGTGGTTAGGAGCGGGGACTCTAATTTGGGAGAACGGGGTTTGATTCCCCACTCCTCCACATGCAGCTGCTGATGTGACCTTGGGTCAGTCATAAGTTCTTTCAAAGCTGTTCTCTCAAGGGCAGTTCTTGAGAGTGCTCTCTCAGCCCCACCTACATCACAGGGTGTTGTGGGGAGGGGGAGGGAAAGGGATTGTAAACCACCCTGAGACGCCTTCAGATAGTGAAGGGCAGTGTACAAAGCCAATCTCTTCTTCTGTTAGGTTTAGTGTTCCTTGGGGATGGGGGTGGTGGGTGGTGGAGTATGTTTCAGTGCCAAAAGGAATGTTTCGCGAAATAATCCGTCATGTAGTTTGTAGTAATGCTAGCCTTCTTTCTTGAATTCAACCCCTGTCACTGAAACAGCCCACCATAAAATGTATTCACTTAACTTTAGTTCCTACTTCACTACTGACTTAAAACTGCCATAAATTGCCTGCTAAGTTTTCTATAGAGTCCTTCTTTCAAAATAACAGGTAATTCCTTCCCATTGTGATTTAGCAGATGAGCTGTTTTAGCTGTCTAGACAAATAACCACCGAGATTGCATTTTCTATAACAGTGACCTAGTTTGTAATGTAAAACTAATCTCCTTTGACAGTGACCCCAGAAATTGTCATCCTTCGATTGCTTCAACATAGATGCAGAATCTTGTTGTTATTAAAGGAAAGCTTTTTACTTTTTTTTCTTGGAATTACTTGGGCATCATAAACATTTATGCTCATCTTGCAGAAAGGGAGATTGTATTGGCATAGAATGTAATGCACCATGGAGGCGGGGGGGGGGGTGTCCTGTGGCATGACAATAAGCATTTGTGTACTCGAGTCTTCAGGCTTGAATTAAAACAAACATCATCTACCTAAACTAGTTGCCTATAATGTGTGTCAGACTTTTACACGATAGCTGTGGGCCATGATAATTCATGACTTTTTTTCTTGGGTTTTATAGATTATCAGATGTTGCTGCTTGTTTCTCGTCTTGCCTTCCAGTAGCATGGGAAACCTGGCATTACTGTGACATCTGTCTGCTGCCATAATATAAACCATAGGATATAAGAGAAGTTTCCATCCTTGTGTTTGTTTTAACACTGACTGAATGTTGTTGCTACCAATGGTTTTACATTAAGTGGGTTGTGAGTCAGATATATAGAAAATAAAAAACCTTGGGTAATGTGTGAAGATTAATGGCCACTATGCCTACCTAACTAGTTCGCATATATCTTATTTCTGTGTGAAGGACTGAACACTGAGGGTAGTCTGTGATGGTGTTTGGTAATTCTGTTATTAAATCCAGCTTGACCAATGTTGGTATTTGGCAGGCCAGTTAAAGAAAATATAATAATTGTGTCCTAGTGAAGTAGTTCACAACTCACAGTAAGCTTAGGAGCTTGAAGAATTTTCTTCTCCTGTTCCCTGTAAATTAGTCAGATTAGCAGAGCCAGCCATGGCACTGTTGACATTATAAAACACTGGCTTATTTTAAAACATTTCTAGCCCTCCTTTATCCCAAAGAACTCATTATCCATATAGCTGTTACAATTGTTCAGACATGCCTTCTAACCTAGGTACCAATATCTTGGTGGATAATTGCCAGAACCATTTCTGAACTTGAAATTGGAAATGTGCAGCTGATAGTTACCATGAAGTGGGAGAAAGGGTGAATTTTACAAGGAAAAATAGAGTTTTTGTTGTTCAGTCGCACAGTCGAGTCTGACTCTTCGCGACCCCATGGACCAGATCACGCCAGGCCTTCCTGTCTTCCGCCGTCCTCTGAATATATAGAATATATATAAAATAGAGTGCAGATGCCTAATTTCCTTTGTGGTAGTTAACAGCATAGTGGGAGTAAATGTGAATGTGACACTACAGAGTTAGATCAAGATGGGTAGCCATGTAAGTCTATGTGTAGCAGTAGAAAAGACCAAGAGTCCAGTAGCATCTTAAAGACTAACAAAATTTGTGTCAAGGTATGAGCTCATCACTAATTGCATTCAAACTGGAGGCAAGGTCCTGGCAGAGCTTCGAGACTTTATCTGAAAAAAAGCTCACAAATAAGTCACAGCTAAGAGCAAAATCAGTAATATTTTAGGACTCTCCCCTCAGGGAGGTCAGTTGCCTCACCTCCCTAAATAACTGTGCTGGGCATGAGCTAGCAGATGCGATGGAGGCAGAAAAGAAAGCCTTCTTAGCTGTCTATAGCCACTTCATAAGTCCTCAGTTGGGCTCTATAAAGTGTTACAAGTTCATTGCCAAGATCTCTGTAGCCGTCTGAGCATCCTCTTTAATTCTCTCAGCTCCTCAGTGTACCAGGGAGCATAAGAGGCACAGGGGCGCAGAGGGCATTGGGGAGCAATTCAGTTGATGGCCTCCTGAAGATTCCCATTCCAGGTCTCGGTAAGCACATTGAGGGAACTGTCGACAGGTCCTGAGAGATCCCGCAGAGCATTCTAGAATTCTAATAGATCCATAACTCTCCACGGGCGAGCATAAATCTGCTTGCTGCTCTTGCAGAGGGGAGTCACAAATCTTAGACCGACCTTCAGAAGGAAATGATCTGACCACGCACCAGCTCAGTTTTAACCGTAGTATCCAGGTCAGCACCTGCAGAGAAAATCAAATCCAGCATGTGGCCTGCTTCATGTGTGAGGGCTGAAACAACCTGGAAGAGTCCCAATGTTGTCATGGAAGACAAAGCTCGAGGCGGCACCTGACAAAACAGTGTCTGCATGGATATTGAAATCACCCAGGACCACCGGTTGAGGGAACCGCAGTGCCCACTCAGAGGCCACTTCTGCCAATCTCAGTAGGGTATTTGCCCGTGGACTGGGCAAATGGTAAACCATCAAGATAGCCAACCCCTCCCCAGCACCTCACATCAGGCTCACACATTCAGTGACAGGGATTTCTGGCGCAGGGATCCTCTGAAAGATGAAACCATCACAGATGAGAATTGTGGCTCCACCCCCCTGTCTTCCTGTTTGTGATTGATGAAGGACCAAGTAACCTGGGGGGGGGGTCAGCTGTTTAAGAGGAACCACCTCATCAGGCCCCAAACCAGGTCTCAGGCAGGCGGGCCAGATCAAAGCCACCTGTCGTATAACATCACACAGGGCGTTGTTCTTGCATTTAACCAATCTGGCATTACACAGCATCAATGACAAAGAGGAAGGGAATCCAAGGGCCTGTTCACCTTCATTCCTATAGATGGACATTGGAAGAACTCCAAGCATTCCTGTATCTCTGAGCTCTTCTCTAAAAAAACTCTCTTCCCACTGCCATACCTCCCAGCCCCCAGAATGGCCAAGCCTGTCGAGCCATATCATAGATAGTAGTCTAAACAAGTAGAAGACCCAACAAGAGACCAACTTCCCACCTAATATAAACTTAAGGACTCAATAATATAACAAGCTATATAAATATAATTCCCAATAACCTCACTGATTTAACAGAAGCATAAAATTAAATTATATATATCTCATCAAGCCTTAGCATTACCGCTTTAATAGCATAAAACTTCCAATAACTTAGAATGTACAATTGCACTGGTTGGTGTACTTATGAAATTTGAGATCATGAATCTCTTAGTCTTCTAGAAGAAAACTTTGAATAAGAACATAACCCTGCTGGATCGGACAAGTGGTCCATGTAGTCTCATGGACTCACATAATGGTTAGCCAGTAATTCTGGAAAGCTAGGAACAGGGCATAGAGGCCAAGGCCTAGTGATGCCTCCTGGCCCTGGTACTCAGAGATTTGTTGCTTTTGAATGTGGCAAGTCGTCATGGCAAATGGGCACTCCTCCATGAATCTTTCTAGCTCCGTTTTCTAGCTACCTATGCTCATGGCCACCACTGCGTGATCTGGCATGAATTTCATATTTTAACCACTAATTGGGTAAAGAAATATTTCCTTTTGTCCATCCTGAATCTGTTGTCCATCTACCTTGTTGATTGCCCCCAAATACTCTCAGTATTATGAGAGGGGCTAAATGTCTGCATTCTGTACTACCTTATCAATTGTATTTTATTTTTTGCCACCTGAAATCTGGGGGGAAATAAAAGTTGAAACTAGGAAACAATTTTTATAGCAAAGGAAAAGTATATCCCATGGACAGAAACAGTCTCTTTTTTTAAAGAAAAAACACACAACAATTTTATTAATTTCATAGGAAGTTACTACAGAATGAACAAAAAAAAGAACAAAGAATAGAACAGAGAAATCTGACAGAATGGCATCTACTCTAGTTTACAATGTAGAATCATCTTCTTTTACGCCATATCTGTAAAGTTTTTGTTGTAATTCATACTTTAAGTTCCATAAGGTAGTTTTGCATCCAATTATAAAATCTCGCCCATTTTCTTTCAAAGTTTCCTTCTTGTTTTTCATGTAGTTATAAAGTTAGTTTGTCCATTTTTGCTGCATCTAAAAGTCTAAAAATTAACTCTTCTTTTGTAGGTGTGTCTTCTTTTCCCCCAATATTTTGCATACAAAATTCTAGCTGTAGTTACAACTTGTATAATCATATATACATCTTGTATGTTAAAATTTTGTGGTACAATGTTTAATAGAAACAATTCTGGTATAAATGGTATGTTTGTGTTAGGAATTTTTTGTATTCTCTCATGTGTCCATATCCAATATTTTTCACCACATATGGTAAAAAGAATCAATCTTTAGTTTACATTTCCAAAATACGTTTGACATATTTGGATATCATTTTGCTAAATTTTCAGGTGTCATGTGCCATCTATAAAACATTTTATATATATTTTCTTTATATGACACAGCTTTAGTGAGCTTTATATTAACTTTCCATACCTTTTCCCATTGTTCTAATTGTATGTTACGACCTATATTTTGTGCCCATTTAACCATTGCTTCTTTTACCACCTCGTCTTACATTTTCATTTCTAATAATAACATATAAAATAGTTTTATATATTTCCCTTCAGCACACCAGACCATTTTATCTAATTCTACTGGTACATCATAAAATCCCATGGTTTTGTCTTTCACATATCTAGAATCTAATTGGGCTCTTTCCCACCAATTCAAGTTGATACCTTTTTCCTTTAACGTTTCTTGCTGAATTAATTTGTTTTGGTTATCTAACAGGTCTTGATATCTCCACATCTGTTCTTTTGTAAATGTCATTGGATTTATGAATGCTTCTAATGGAGAAACCCACTTTGGTATCTTATTGTAATACGGTTTCTGGGCTTGCTCCCATTCCTTTATTAATGCTGCCCTCAATATATTTTGGTACCAAACGAAGGCATGCCAACCCAGTTTTAAATCATGTCCTTCTAGCTTTAACAGCCTCTTATCTTCCAATGTAATCCATTCCTTCACTCATGTGAGAACTGCCGCTTTATAATATAATTGCCAATCAGATAGTGCGAATCCTCCTCTTTCCTTGGAGTGTTGTAATAGTTTTAACTTAATTCTTGACTTTTTATCTTCCCAAATAAATTGTCTTATCTAGCTCTTTGGAATATTGTTTACTCTTTATAATTGGAATTGTCTGAAATAGAAAAATCAGTCTGGGTAAAATATTCATCTTAACTGTTGCTATCCTTCCCATAAATGATGGTTGCAAATACTTCCAGTTTTCTAGATCCTTTTTGATTTCCGCCAAAAGTTTCATATGTCTTTAAACAATGAACTACATCTGTTGTTATTATTCCTAAATACTTGATATTTTTCTGTACCTCCAATCCTGAGGACTCTCGTATGGCTTGTTTTTGTTCTTTTGTACAGTTTTTTAACATTATTTTTTAAAAAACATTTATCTTCAGACCAGCATGCTGTCCATATTTTTTTTATTACATGTAAAAGTTGAACAATTGAAGTTTGGGGTTCTTCTAATATGAATACCAAGTCATCAGCGAATGCTTGTAGTTTATACTCTTCTCCTTTGAGTCTGAATCCCTTGATTTCACCGTCTTCTCTGATCATATTCTTTAATGATAACCACTACACAGCCAGTTTGGTGTGGTGGTTAAGTGCGTGGACTCTAATCTGGGAGAACCGGATTTGATTCCCCACTCCTCCACTTGCACCTGGCTGGATGACCTTGGGCAAGCCATAGTTGTGGCACAGCTGTTCTTGAAAAAGAGCAGTTTCTGTCAAGAGTTCTCTCAGTCCCACCTACCTCACAGGGTATCTGTTGTGGGGAGGGGAAGGGAAAGGAATTTGTAAGCCGCTCTGAGACACCTTTGGGTAGTGAAGGGTGGGTTATAAATCCAATCTCTTCTCTTCTTTTTCTTCTTAATGTTTCCAGTGCAAAAATAAATAAAAGTGGAGATAATGGACATCCTTGTCTTGTTCCTTTTCCAATTTTAATATTTCGCGTAAGATCACCATTTACTATAATCCTTGCAGATTGTGTTGTGTATATTGCTCTCATCATGGTATAGAAATATTCTCCACAGTTCCAGGCCAACAGTTGTTCCAACATAAAGGACCAATTAAGATTGTCAAAGGCCTTTTCCGCATCCAGAAATAATAATGCCATTTGTTTTTCAGGGTGTGCTTCAAAAATTTCTGATACATGATATTATTATATCCTAATAAAATTGTTTTAAAAAATTTCTGATACATTCAAGATGGTTCTCACATTGTTTCTGCATAAATTTTGTAGTCCACATTGAGTAATGATATTGGTCGATAATTTTTAATTTCGGCTTCGTCTGTGTCTGATTTGTGTATTAATTTAATCAATACTTGGTTCCACAACTCTGGTAGTTTCTTTTGTTCAAATATATTTTGAATGGTATCCTTCAATGGTAGTGCAATTTGGTCCTCAAATATCTGGTAAAATTCTGCATTATCCCATCTGGGCCTAGAGTTTTCTTCATCTTTTGATTTTAGATAGCCTCAATTATTTCTGAAAAGGAAATTGGGTTGTTTAGGGTTTTTCTTTGCTCCTCTGTAAATTCTTTTTTGTTATACTTTTGTAAAAAGTCTCTAATCTGATATTGGTTAAAATTCCCTTCTTGATACAAATTACTTTAAAACCCTTCAACAATACTCATTATTTTTTTGGGAACATTTTTTTTCACCTTTTTTATTTTTCAATATTTTTATATGTTTTTTATCTGCTTGTTTTCGTAATTTATATGCCAACCATCTAGTTAGGCTTATTAGCATTTTCAAAATAATTTTGTTTTGCAAACATTTTCTTTGCAATTTCTTGCGTTAACATGCAGTTGAGTTGGTGTTGCAAATTTTTAATCTTTAATCTTATATGTAGGCTCAGATTTGTTTAATTTGTTTTTCAATCTGGGTATATTTCTGTTTCCTTTTTTTCTTCACCCATACATTTTGTCTGATAAACCATCCTCTCACATATGCCTTAAAGGCATCCCAAATTATATCTTGGGTCTCTGATTGGGTATTTGCTTTGAAAAATTCTTGAAATTCTTGTTTAGATCTGGCAATAAAATCTATATATTTTAGTAACCATAAATTCATTGTCCATCTACTTTTCCTCGGTGTATCCTGAAGTGTCAAAAGTAAGGGATTGTGATCTGCATATGTCAGAGGGAGAATTTCTACTTCTGTAATATCATTTACCATATTAGTTAATATCCATGCCATATCTAATCTTGACCATGATTTATGTCTTGCTGTGAAGAAGGTGTATTCTTTCTTGATATTTTTAATTCTCCAGGAATCCACTAATCTACGTTCTTCCACCAATTGTAGAAAAGAATTTGGTAGTTCATTACCTTTTTCCTGTTTTCCCATTTGTCTCCAAACTTTCATCAAATACTGCATTATAGTCTCTGATAATACAAATTTCCTCATATGTTTGATTTGCAATGATCTTCTGTAAGGCCTTAAAAATTTTTTCCTGTTGTTGGTTCAGTGCGTATATGTTAACAATCAGTGTTGCTTTGGCTTGTCTTTGTATTTTCACTATCACCACCCTTCCATCTTCTGATTCATACACTGTTTCTGGGTGTAAATGTTCTTTTACGTAGGTGACAACGCCTCTCTTTTTCTTTTGTCTATCCACAGATACAAAGAATTTCCATTTTTTTTGCTTCCAAGTATTTTTTGTCTGAATATTTAATGTGATTGTAAGCAAACGGTGGCTCAAGTGGTTAAAACGCTGAACTGCAGGCTCTGGAAGGTCAGTAGTTCAGCAGTTCGAGACCCGGGTGCCACATGATGGAGTGAGCTCCCATCTCTAGTTCCAGCTCCTGCCAACCTAGCAGTTCGAAAGCAAGAAATTGCAGGTAGATAGATAGGTACCACTTTGGTGGGGAAGGTAACAGCGTTCCGTGCGCCTTGGTGTTTAGTCATGCCGGCCACATGACCACGGAAACGTCTTCGAACAGCGCTGGCTCTTCGGCTTTGAAACGGAGATGAGCACCGCAACCCTAGAGTCGGATTCGACTGGCTTTCAAGCAAGGGAACCTTTACCTTTATTTAAAGCAAACGATATCTAATTGCATCTTCTTGATTTGCTGGAATATTTGTTTCCGCTTTTGTGGAGCATTCAGGCCATTAACATTTATAGAAATTATTTTTATATTTTTCCTATCCATCTTTATCCCGGGTACTCTCTTCTTCCAAGTATGTTGCTAGTATTTTGGTCATTTCTTCTTTGACATCTTCATCTTTTTTTCTGGAATATTCTGGAACCTCAGCATATATGAAGCTCTGTCCAATTCTAATCTAATTATGGAGTCTTCTAAGATATCTTGTTTGGCCTCCATAATTTGAATTTTTGGTCTATCTCTTCAGATTTCTCCTGCAGCTGAATAGTGGTTTGCTTCAATGTGGTAATTTGTTGGGTATTTTCCAAGATCTGCTGTTTGTACTCCTGGGTTTGAGAGGTCGCTTGCAGTGCCAAGGCCTCAAATTTTGCTTGCAGGGGTTCCAACCACCATTGGTAGTGTATTACTTACGGCCTGAGGAATTGTACTTTCTGTTGTTTTATTTACAGCATCTTTGATCATGGCCTGCAAATCTTGGTTTGGTATTTTGGCTAAGTTTAGGGTTCCTGATTTTGTTATGTTTGGGGAGGGTTTAGTTGGACCAGAAGACATTTTTCATTTAAAATCACAATAATTTTCCATTTAAATTCACAATTGTTTCACAAAGCTCTCCTTCTCCCCCCCTTTTTTGCCTTTGTTAATGCCAATACATACAAGGATTGTTTCAATAATTACTTCAAAAGGCTCCCAATGTTCCCAAACAATTTAACCGCAGTACTAGTTTTCAAACACATTCACAGTTTTCCCCATCTTATTATTGTAAATACTTAAGCAGTCTAAACAATATCACTCTATATTTCAGGGGAAGCAATCCCAGTCATGTGGTTTCCACAATAAGCACAAGATTCTATAGTCACTGGCCAGCTACAAGTTTTTTTTCTATTCCTTTTCAACGTCCTCTAGCCTTACCAGCACCTTTATTGTGTAGAATGTTAGGTATTTCCACTTCAAACATAGGTGATCTGTAATTCCACAATACACAAATTGTAAATCCACCTATGTGTTATTTGTGAGTATTATTTGTATCTCCAAATAAGTGTTGTTTGTAATTCCAGGTATAGCGATTATATATCAAAAAAATATAGGTAGTATATCCACACGGTATAAATTGTAAATCCCCAAGAAGAAAAATTATATTTCCAAAATCTTTATCTTTATCTTGGAGTCTTAGCCTGATTCCAATTTGTAGAAACACAAAATATAGGTTATAGATCCACAAAGGAGAGTAAGCTGTTTCTCTTTTTAAAAAAACCACCACCACCCCTAATCCCTTTTCCATTCAAAAAATCTCACCAAGAAGAGCCTTCATTTTATTATTCCAATAATCAAGTCCATTAAACAGGTAGATAAAAAGAAAAGCAAAAGTAATCCACAAAGCCAGGGCAAATAGCAAAAGTAATCCATATAGTCAAGGCAGACACCCAGTTCAAAAACTCAGTCAGTTTCTATTGTATAGACAAGCCAGCAATCTCCCAGAAAAAAATCCAATTTGCCACTGAAAAATGAAGAGATTCAAACTTTCCATCTATTTCCCGGTTCCAGAAGGTATTTAAACCAGCTCCTTTCCCTTCTTTATGCAGTTTACAGTGCCTGGGCTGCACTTCCAAGGCAAAAAAGTAGGGGGGGAACCTCCACCCATCCCTCTCTGCCCAGGTCTTTAAATTTTAAATTAATCTTCTTTAGGCAGCTAAACTCCTTCAGTCTTTTTTTTTTTTAAATAAGTGTTTTTTTATTATTTAGAACCATATAGCATATGGTCAGTCTTAGATAGCATAGTCAAAGTGGGCAGTTCAGTTACTCACGGCAGATAAGTTAACTCACGACAGATAAGTTAAAGTTGATAGTTGAGATTTTCTAGTTGGCGTATAGCTCCGAAGATTAGTCAGTCGCACCTCCGCGCTCAATGGCTGTCCATGAGCGCTCCCTGCCTGGTCCCCGCTATGGAGCGATGAGGGGTCTACTCCGGTACTGCCATACCCGGGAGCCCCGAAATCAAGCTCCCCGCAAGAGCCTCCCTCTGGGACGGCTCTTTGGGAGACCGGATCGCTCCGGTTCTCCCGCTGGGGCCAGGAGGTTTGGGGGTTCCTCAGGAGTCGCCCGGGAGCCCTCTGACGATGGTGTGCCACAAACTGGAAGTCTCGACAGAAACAGTCTCATACATCACAATTACACGTATTTGTATACTGTAATTGCACAAAAGGTAACTCAAAAAGTAAGCATGCAAGAACTTATTTATTTTTAGAATGTTCGTGTTGCATAATGAAGAATTGTGTGTAACGCTAAAACCTTCACTTTTAAACTACTGCCTATCAAGCTAGATTAAGGTCACCAGGAGAAGGTAAACAATAATCCATAAACAAAGAAGGTGATGGCTGCTCCTTGCAGGAAGATGGAAGTGTTCTGGTACAGAAATTTAAGTGTTGTATAAATCCCCAGTATACTTGGGAATTCTCTGATGCTATAGGGTCTTACATAAAAGTCTAATGCCGTGCATTCTGAGTAAAATCTTGTTTTTAAAAACATGCCACTTATTCCAAAAGGCAATATTTCATAGGAGTTTCTTGAGAGCTCCCCAGAATTTCCAGTGTTTCCCTTAGGAAGAAACCTTCACACTGTCCCTCAGTTTTTCAGGGCAACAGGGAAAATGCAAGAGTTGAGAAATTGTTGATTAGATTTATCAAGACTGCAGATATATTAAGGACCTTCCACCATCCATCAAGCTCTAACATGGGTAGGAAAAAATGCTCCCTGCCATTAAGGCAGCACAAACTACTGCATGGAAGGTAGAAAGCAGGACCTTGATATACCTGCAGGCTGTAGCCGCGGCTGTAGATTAGCTATAGCTATAACTCAGCAGGGTTTATTTAGCGTGTTGTGCTGTCATGGCATGTGGTTTGGATAGAGACACTATTTTTTCTGTTGTGCTTCCTTTTTTGTACTGCAGTCACTGGTTGACTAATATGATTGAACTGTATTGCATAATGATGCAGGGTTTCTGAACTAGAGTTGTTAATGCCTTAGTTTAGACGACAATGAGGAGAGCATTTTCTAAAAGTTACTGGTAGTATAACTACCAGTCATTTTCATGAAGAACGCTCTTTTAATCAGTGGCTAAACTAAGGCATAACAACTTTCGTTCAGAAGCTCTACATCATTACAGGCACTAGAGATCATATTGCAAATCTACAGTGGTTACTGGAGTTTCCTTGCAAATTTCAGAAGAATATTAGTTTGTATTTTATAGATTACAGCAAAGCTTTAGACTCTGGATCATGAAAAGCTATGGATGGTTTTAAAGGAAATGGGTGTGCCACAACATATGATTGTTTTGATGTGCAACCTGTTCTCTGGGCAAGTGGCTACTATTAGGACAGAATATGGGAAAACAGACATTGGCAAAGGTGTCAGACAAGGATGTATTTTATCTCCATCTGTTTATATGCAGAACATATTATAAGGAAAACTGGATTAGATTTAGATGAAGGTGGAATGAAAACTGGTGGAAGGAACATTAACAGTTTTAGATGAGCAGATGACACCACATTACTAGCAGAAAATTGTAAAAAATTGGAACGTCTACTGATGAAGGTTAAAGCAGAAAGTGCTAAAACAAGATTACAGTTGAATATAAAGAAGACAAAAATCATGACAGAGGAATCACACAGTTTAAAGGTTGACAATGAAGAAATTGAAATTGTTAAAGACTTACTATTGTTGTCTCAATCATCAACCAAAAGAGAGACTATAACCAAGAAATCAGGAGGAGATTGAAACTTGGAAGGGCAGCCATAAAGGAACTAGAAACAATCCTTAAGCATAAGGGAGTGTCAGCCAAAATCAACATAGTTCATACTCTGGTATTCCCTATTACTATGTATGGATGTGAACGCTGGGCAATGAAGAAAGCAGACAGGAAGAAAATTGATTCATATGAAATACGATGTGAGAGGAGAGTTTTATGGATACCATAGGCTGCCAACAAAATAAATGTGTTCTAGATCATATCTGCCCAACCGCTATTGTAATCTTTGGAGGCCCTGCTTTGAGTGCCCCCTGCCTTCTGAAATTAGATGGGTGGCAACCCCAGAGAGGGCCTTCTTGGTCATGGCATCAAAGCTCTTGAAATCTCTCCCCAGGGAGATTTGTCTGCCTCCTTCGGTTGCAGTTTTCTACCAGGGGGTGAGGACTTTTGTTTCATTTGGCATTTCCTCAGTGATCCTGCCTTTCTAACCAATGTTTTACTTGCTGTTTTTATATTTTGTATGCATTTTAACTCTGCTTTTTAATGGTTTTAATGATGTGTATGGGGGTGACTTTAATGGTTTTAAAATGTGATTTTGTCTTATATGTTTTAAATTATTGGTTGCCTTGGTGGCCCCTGTAAGGGCAGAAGCGCAGGGTACAGATTTTGTAAATAAATACCTAATAAAATCAAGCCTGAACTCTCCCCTATCCAGAACATTCAGTGGGTGACCTCAAAGTAGCTGTTTTATTACAAAGGAACTCCAGGAACAGAATGGAAATTGCTGAATTAGAAGTTATTAAAGGCCTAGGAGCGGGTCTGTTTTTTAGCTTTTAGTCTCTTATTTCTGGGTTAATCCCTTTTTTTCGGAGTAATTCTCTCCTTTTTTGTGGCTTCAAGAGATATGTTGTTGTTTCATGGGAAGTTGAAAAGGAACTTTCACATCTTCCAGAAAAAGATTTCTTGGTGTTTATGAAAAATGCTAAAGAGCATCACGTTGCTGGATGCAAATACTTGATTGAAAAGGCAATGCTAGGTTGTGGTTTGCTGAAAGCTCTGAAATGTTTAAACCCTTCTCTTGTGAAAACCCGAAAAAGCTGTCAGGATGTAGTTTCAGTTGCGCTAGAGAACTCCCTAAAAAAAAAACGATACAAAAGAAGATGTTCTCATTGATGAATGGAAAATGTTGCAGATGGAGACAGACAGAAGAATTGATAGTTTTTGGGATAAAATTTTAAAGAAAACTAATGTAGCTGGGGGAAAAAATATCAAGACTTGGCAAAAGTGATCAAGACTGCATTGTCTCTGTCACATGGAAATGCAGACATTGAGAGGTATTTTTCTGTGTCAAGATGGACTTTGACTGAGGACAAGGCTTCCACTTGTGAACGAACATTGAATGAAATTTTGTTGATCAAAGATACATTGAAAACCTACGGAAATAAACCTGAACTGGTTCCCATGACATCAAAACTTATTCCTATGGGACAAAGCGCACATAAGAAATACATAACGTACTTAGAGGAACAAAAAAGATTGAAAGAGGAGGAAGAAAAAAAGAAAAAGGAGCTACATTTAGCTAAAGAGATGGAAGAAAAGGTTAAACAAGCAGAAGAGTCTAGGAAAAAGATTGCTGAGACAGAAAGTACGATATCCCTGTCAAAAAAGGACCATGAGGCAACTTCTGAAGTACCTGATCGTCTGTTCAAAGAAGCAATGAACAATTGAAGAGAGCAATTCAGAAAGGAAATTTGCAGGAAATTAGTGTTGCACAGGGTATGTTTGAAGGCTATGTTGCTGTGCATGGAACTGAGCAGCAAAAACTAAAGAAGAGGTAACTCTTCAAAAAAACTGTAGAGAAAAGAAAAAAATAGTTTGATCACCACTTTCTTCGGTAAAAAACCTAAAGTTCTTGATTTATTTTTTATTTGAATTAGCATTCCATTTAATAAAAAAAATTCCTAATCATACTTTTTAGTGTAGCTTTTGTTTTTATTCAATAATAAATGAAGAAATCATACCCCATCCAGGACCAGAAACAAACTTAGCCTTAAACACCAAGTGATATACTGTGCATGAATATATATGCATACATACACACACATAATATATTCTACTGTATGATATACTACATATTTTTTGAAAGTTTTGGAGTTAAAAATAGCTTAAATTGAAAAATTTAAGTGGGAAGAAAACCACTAGGTAGATATTATCATAAATGATAATAATCCATTTGATGCCAAGCTAAAGA
>NW_015174854.1:374182-434814 GCF_001447785.1 Gekko japonicus
TATCCAGCGCTGTCCGAAGACATTTCTGTGGTCATGTGGCCGGCATGACTAAACACCAAGGTGCACGGAACGCAGTTACCTTCCCACTGAAGTGGTACCTATTTATCTACTTGCAATTTCTTGCTTTCGAACTGCTAGGTTGACAGGAGCTGGGGCCAGAGTCAGGAGCTCACTCCGTCATGCGGCACTCGGGTCTCGAACTGCTGAACTACTGACCTTCCACAGCCTGCAGTTCAGCATCTTAACCACTTGAGCCACTGCAGCTCCCTTCACTGCAAAAAATAAAAATAAAATTAGGCCCAATTTGGATTTGTCCGAATCAGGCGGAATCAATTTTGGCCGGCAGAAAGACTCCCGCATGTCAATTTTGGCAGTACCAGCTGGAATCTTTTGGCCATCCGAATGTCAATCCGAATGGCCCCATTATATCCTGTGGGCCATTGAAGTTAATGGCAAAAACATAGAGTATATTCTCGGGGCTGGAGGGGAGGGAGTATGAGGGAGAGGCTCCAAACTCGCAGGGTAGCTGCTGGAGCCTCTCCCCAAGATACCCACCAAGTTTCGAGAACATTGGACTAGGGGGTCCAATTCTGTGGGCCCCCAAACAGGTTGCCCCCATCTCCTCCAATGTTCTCTATGGTGGAAAAAAGTTACTTTTTTGCAGATATCGTTTTGTTGCTCTGCCACGACCTTCCTGCCACAGTTGAGACAGTGAGCGAACTTGAGGCTCCATGCGTGTTTTCTGTTCCCATTCTGGATTATTTCGACCACTCAGCCTAGCGGAAGTTGACAGACTGCTCTCAACCATACGCCTAACCTGGCTAATTAAAGCTGGCCGCAAGGGGTTTCGAGGGGCTCTCCAGGAAATTGTCAACAAGTCCCTTACTGAGGGGTTGTTCCCGGGGGCGCTCAAGGAAGCGATGGTCCGCCCTCTCTTGAAATAAACCAGAGGCATCTGGATTAGGGTAGGACAGCGGTGCTGTTGTTGCTGGACCTGTCGGCGGTGTTCAACACGATCGATCACCAGCTACTTGCCCACCACCTTGCTGACATGGGGATCCAGGGGCTTGCCTTGCAATTGCTCGTCTCCAGTCCGGCTTCCGCCCAGGCCATGGGATGGAGACAGCTCTGGTCGCCCTCCAGATGATGTTATTTAACATCTATATATGCCCCCTTGCTCAGATTGCCCGGAGGCATGGGCTAGGGTGTCACCAATATGTGGATGACACCCAGCTCTAACTGTTGTTGGGCAGTCAGTCTGACTCCACCCCAGAAGACCTGTACCGGACATTACAGGACATGGCTTAGACTGCCTGAATCGGAGTGGTCTGGGGGTAGGGATCCCATTACCGGCCTTTGATAGGGTACTGTTGGTGCCAGCTCCGAAGGTCAGGAGTTTAAGTGTGCTCCTGGATGCCTCCTTAACAATGGAGGCCCAGGTAGCAGCCACTGCCAAGGCAGCCTTTTACCTCCTTCGGCTGATTAGGCAGTTGGCTCCCTTCCTCGAACACAATGATCTGGCTTCCTCAAGGTTGGACTACTGCACGCTCTCTAAATGGGGCTGCCCTTGATGCAACTCCAGAAGCTGCAGCTGGTGCAGAATGCAGCGGCCAGGCTGTTGATGGGTCTCCATATACAGGAGCACATCCAGCCTGTGCTAAAGCCACTGCACTGGCTGCCAGTAGCATACTGGATTCGCTTCAAGGTGCTGTTTTTGACCTTTAAAGCCCTATATGGCCAAGGACCTGCCTACCTGAGGGGCTGCCTCTCCCCGCATGTCCCCCAGAGAGCACTGAGATCAGGATCACAAAACCGCTTGGCCCTCCCTGGTCCGAAGGACACTAAGCTGACATCGACCAGGACCAGGGCGTTTTCTTTGGCAGCTCCGACCTGCTAGAATGAGCTCCCTGGCGAGATCAGGGCCCTGCGGGACCTCTTACAGTTCTGCAGGGCCGTGAAAACGGAGCTTTTCTGGCAGGCATTTCAATAGGAGCTGCACTTTATCAGCTAAGCCCTGTGCCAACCTAGAGCTAGAAGCTACCTGGAATGGTATCCACCGCTGATCGTGTTCATGAATGCACTTTATTATACTGTACTGCCATTGATATATTAACAATCTTATGTCTTTTTTTATGTATTTTATTGTGATGTATCTTGTTGTATTGGTTTTTATGTAAGCTGCCCTGAGCCTGCTTCAGCGGGGAGGGTGGGGTAAAATTTGAAACAATAAATCTCCCTTATATATAAAAGCCGAATGGTGGTGGCACTTCTCTAGAACATTCCACACGCTCCGGAATTGATTGGCGCCCTGGTGTGTCACTCAGAATCTGTCCCTATCCACTGGCTGCATTGCTTGAGTCTCGCCTCCAACATTCTAAACAGTTTGCTGTTCCTCTCCCCCCCATAGCCAGTCAGAACACAGCCTCATTAGCCTTTGCCTCGGAACACAGAGGTCGTTTGCATATGCGACTTGATTGGCTTTTGCCTCTAACATTCTAAACAGTTTGCTGTTCTGAGGTAAAATGTGTCCAATCTCCAGGTGAGGGCTGGAGATCACTCAGAATTACAACCGCTTTCCAGATGGAAGAGATCAGTTCCCCTGGAGAAAATGGTGGGCTCTGTATCCTTATATGCTGCCCCAATGTGACGTGGCAGTCAGGGCTTCAGAGCATGGGAGAGGCTGCAGGTGTGTGGGAGGTGGAAAGCTGAAGAGTGAGGGGGAAATAAAGGTAGGTTGATGATTGGCTGGGAAGGAGATAGGGTTGCCAACTCCAGGTGGGAAATTCCTGGAGATGTGAGGGATGGAGCCTGGAGAGGGTGAGGTTTCAGGAGGCGTGGGACCTCGGACAGGTACAAAGCCATAGACTCCACCGTCCAAACCAACTATTATCTTCTGGGGAACCATCGTTGCCAATCTCCAGGTGAGGGCTGGAGATCACTCAAAATTACAACTGTTCTTTAGGTAGCAGAGATCAGTTCCTCTGGAGAAAATGTCATTATACCTCAGTGTCATTATACCCTGCTGAGGTCGCCACAGCAAATTGACACTGAGTTTCCAAGGCCGGGGCACCCGCCCAGAGCCTCTTTCTAGAGATTGTTGCATTTATTTCCACAACAAGCCTTTTTCTTAGTAAATAAATAAAATAGTTTAGGTGAAAGAGACAATGGTGAAAATATGTGGGGGAAAATATATTGAACTTGCTTTGCTTTTCAGAACGCCCTGTAGCTGACAGTGAGCGCATGCTGGATCTTCTACAGCGCTATGGAGTCCAGAGAAGTGAAGTTCGGTTCTTTCTCAGGCATGAAAGGCCCCCTAATCGTGAAACTGGTAAGCAGTGTTTTTATCCTTGTGTGTATTGGTGCAAATCCAACTTGAAAGTAGTATTCTGTGGATAGGGCACACTTGATCCACATTTGCATTGCATGCTGCTTTGTGCATGGCAAAAATGCCCTGTCCCCCATGTTCAAATTGCAGTGGAGTACAAATTGCACAGGATTGATACAGTTTTTTCAGTATTTTAAGATTTGCCTCTCACCAGAAGACTATCCTTCTTCAGAGTAGCTCCATTCACCAGAAAAGACCTTAGATTCGTAGTTCTGTTCCATTGATTTACCAAAGTAGTGATTGGGTAGTATGTGGCTCATTTACTTGATTTTCTCTGTATTTCATATGTGATCCTGTTTGTTTTAGATGCTACCTTTCTGTTCTTGAGTTTAAAATGACTAAGTGTCAGCTATGCTGCCATATTGTTTATGGGCCTAGAGTTTGCCTGCCTGACCTGTGTACAAGTTGGTGCCACATTCCTTCCCTCTCGCTTCTCCCCTTGTTATCTCTGACCTTGTCTTCATGCCTGTGTAGTGTCTCCACTTTAATTAACCATGTGACTAGTTTCGTTTCTCAGCCTGAGATCGTTTGGGTCATTGGTTACTTTTTCCCACCTGTGGGAAAAGGGGCGATTGGCCCACAGGTGGGGGGGGACCTCTTGAATCTTCTATATCATTGTATGCTTGTTCCTTGCTCGTCATTCCTAACAGTGACCATGTTATTGCAACCATAGTACTCACAATAAAGCAAAACCTTTCTTGGAAGTGTGTGCTCTGTTGTTTGGCTGTGGGTCCTGACACTAAGAAGTTAAAATTGTTCAGGCCAGATACATCAAATCAACACAATAGATCCATCATACAGTAGATTAGTAAAACAGATTATGCCGCTTGCGTATCGCTCCTGTACTTCCCATGCTCATGTGGAGAAGCCTGTTCTCTTGCTCTTTTGATTAACTAGTACTACATCCACACATTGCTGGATATTGTACTATCGCTGTGCTACAGTAATGATTTTCAACTGGACTGGCGTGCCCACATACAGAAGTCCCTTTTTGAATCATTGCTGTAGTACACTGATAGCACAATATCCGAGGATGCGTGGATGAGGGACTCATTGTATATTTTAATTTTTGTTGCAAAGGAAACATGACTGTAATGTAATGAGGGTAGAGTGCGCACGTATTACACATCAGTCCCCTTGATTTTGCCACAAAGGTTAAGTTTATGTAAAAACCCATGCTTGGCTTACTGCTGTATTTTACCACTTGTCTACTTTAATTTTCATGAAAAAGAAGACGTGTCTTCCCTTTTATTGTCCTCTGCATATCAGACAAGGTTAATGCATTTATTGCACAGGCAGCATTTTAGCAGAATATGACAAGGCTGCAGTTGTGCTTACACTGACTTACAAATGTTATAGGGTGACTTTGTTCCCCGTCTAAAACTGCAGATCTCCTTGATTCTTCTCCACTTCCTTATCCCAACTTTGTAGAAAGGAGACTCGAAAGAAATCCAGAAAATATTTTTATACTTTATCTTTCCTTCTGAATCTTTCTGCTTAATAAAGGGAGTGGACCAAGATTGCAAGATCCAGGCTTGAAGAGAAATGGTGTGAAAATGCCTGGTGAATGGAGAATGGAAAATGGAGTAAGTAGTAATGTCACTGCCTCTTTAATGTGATCAAGCAGATAATTTCTTCTGATGAGGTTGCGTGTTAATTTTAGGAGAGAAATCTCTCCCTGACATGGATATCCCCATACTCCTTTCATGGTTGCTTATTCTTCTAAATGAGCCTCAAATGGCTAATTATAATTTCAGATATTGAAAACCATCAGGGAATTTTTAGTTTGATGTTAGGCTTAAAAAACATATAAAAAAACATAAACTCACTTTGGATGGAGTTCCGCCCAAATTGGTAATTTTCTCACTAGTAACCAGTTAGACATCTGTGTCCAGCACTGTTTTACTTTAGAGTTATCCCCAGGGAAGCAAGTGGTGCTGGAAGCTGGAGAACTAGCCAAACTTTTAGGTTTCTTGACATTATTAGTATAGAAACTCAGTTGGATAGGTTTCGCTCTATATTCATCATATTTGGAATCAGAAAAGAGATTTTATCTATCAAGCTCGGATTCATAAGCATTGTGGGGGGGAGCAGATGTTCCATTTACTGAATCGTCCTGTGGCATATGGCCTGTCCCTGGGATGGTGCTTTATAGGATAATACTGGAGTCTCCAACATTTTTGAGCCTGAAAAGCACTCTTTGGCATGTTGATACAGGGTCGTAGGCACAGCCACAGAACAGTTGCCACAAAATAGCTGTCAAAAAAAGAGGGGGGGAAGTCAGTGTACAATGCAGGAAACAAAAAAGGACACCACTGGCAAAAAATAACTGTGTTGTGGAGGCAGCTGCTGCCAAAGCAACATTTTTAAGAATCTACACAGCCAATCAAATAGTCAGTGGCCAACCAGAAGCCCTGCTGCTGGTGAGTAGTGGCCAACCAGAAGCCCTGCTGCTGGTGTGACCTTGGATCAGTCATAAGTTCTTTCAGAGCTGTTCTCTCAAGGGCAGTTCTCAAAGAGTGCTCTCAGTCCCACCTTCCTCACAGGGCATCTGTTGTGGGGAGGGGAAGGGAAAGGGATTGTAAACTGTTCTGAGACTCCTTCGGGCAGGGAAGGGTGGGGTATAAATCCATTCTCCTCCTCCTCCTCCTCCTCCTCCTGTCTTTGTTCTCATGAACTCTCTGCGTATTGCATACTGTTGCTTGGCCCCTATTCCATAAATGCTAGAGAAGTCAACTTTATATTCCTGAAGCCATATACTCAAATAATAAAATGGCTATCTGCAACCATGGATGGATTTAAAAATACAGTGCTGGTGTACCATTTTGTGATCTTTTTCTTTCTTTCTTTAAATGGAAGGTCAGTGCTCCTAGGATGGATATGACCCTGGCTGAGCTGCAGGAAATGGCATCACGACAACAACAACAAATAGAGGCGCAGCAGCAAATGCTGGCTAATAAGGTTTCCAAAATAAATTTCTTTTGAAACAATCTGTGAATATGAAAGCAAAACTGTCAGTTTCGTAAAGAGCCTTAATGTTGAAAGTGCTTTGAAATCAGGTGTTCCAAGGTGATGTGTATGGCCAAGGCCATCCAGTGAGACTATAGCAGGATCTAGATACCCTCAGTGCATACTGTTCAATCTCTTGCAACTTTTGAAATGTACCAAATGGCATAGTGCACAGTTTTGGTTTCCTTGGAAGCTTATCAGGAGTTCTCAGGTGAAAAGATCGGTCATGGCAGACAAATTCCCCTGAGAGTTAGCTTGCTAACCACTACCATGGTGTAGTGGTTAAGAGTGGTGGACTCTAATTTGGAGAACTGGGTTCAGTTCCCTGCTGCTCCACATGAAGCCTGCTGGTTCAACTACTTACTCCTCCACATGAAGCCTGCTGGGTGACGTTGGGCCAGTCACAGTTTCCTCAGAACTCTCTCAGCTCCACCTGCCTCACAAGGTGACTGTTGTGGGGAGAGGAAGGCAAGGCGATTGTAAGCCGCTTTGGGACTCCTTAGGGTACAGAAAAGCAGGGTATAAAAAAACAACTTTTCTTCTTTTACTTCCAAAACTGTGCAGGAGAGATATATTATTAATCTCTGAGGAATTTGTAAGTAAAATGTGAGGGAGAGGGATGACGATTGCAAATTTCATCATAGCAGTGGTACTGAGAAAGAGGGTACATTTCCTTGAAAGCCTATGTCGTGATCAAAATCATGTACCTCTTCCACTAACCCTCCTAAGTGGCTTTCCTCCATGCAGGGGGGTGGGACCCCTCTCATACCTTCTCTGCTCTCATCTGAGTCTCCTAAAGTGGCTTTTCTATAATGAATTGTAGTCCCCATACACATATTTCTGCATTACACCTATTTAGACCCTGAATCATAAACCAAAAGTTTAACTCCCTTCAGTAATGGGTCTTTGCTCTTAGGCGTTACAGTAGTCAGGTGCTTTGCAGTGTTCCGTAATGTAATGCATAATACATAACGTGCACGAAGTATCATCTGTTCCAGAAATCACAGTATCCAGTGTCAGTATTGTTATGCTGATGTCATGTATTCAGTTTAATACTATTCATGTCGTATTCACCTACAGGAGCATCGGTTAAAATTCTTGAAGCAGCAGGATCAGCGGCAGCAACAGCAAGCAGCAGAGCAGGAAAAACTCAAAAGATTAAAAGAAATTGCTGAAAATCAGGAAGCCAAGTTGAAGAAAGTGAGGGCCCTCAAAGGGCACGTGGAGCAGAAAAGGCTCAGTAATGGGAAATTAGGTGAGCTGTTACTGAAGAAAGCGTGGGTGACTGGCTCATAACCCTTATGTTCAATTCAGTATTCAGATGTTCCTCCTTTAGAGTAGTTAAATTTGAAGGGGAAATTATGGTTTTAATTTCGTTGATGGTTTTGTTGCAGGTGTTGCATTTATAACTCTTGGGGCTGCAGTCATATGTTTAGAAGTAAGCTCTGCTGAAAGACATGTATGACTTCTGAGCCAACATGGGTAGGATTGGGCGGTCAGTGTTTTTCAGCTCAACCCAGAGGGCTGCTGTGGTTGTGACAGCCAGCCATCAAAGCAAAAGGAACATAGTTGGTCTGTTCGCTGTGGACATTCTGCAGGAGAAATAACAGGCATGGCTCAGTGGAAAGGCGCTTGGGATAGTGTGGCCAGGGTTTCTGGGGATAAGCAAGAGAGAGGCAAAAGCCTTGAAGTTGATGTTTTGCCCCTGCAGACCACGAAAGGGGGAACGGGACGGCCCAACTGATGGGCCACCCTGAAGAGCCATCATTTTGGCAGGGAGACTGCTCCACAACCTCTGTATGCTATACCCATGGCAGCAGCTTCCTTGCATCTACCCTGGGCACCCTGCACCTGCACTGCCAAGCCGCATGGCTTATCAGGTTCCAGCAGCGCTGTGGGGGAGTGTGAGAACTGGGGTTCACTCCTTCCCCCCACATGCTAGAGCGGCCACACACACTCTTGGACCACCCACCAGCCCATTCCCTGTGCAAGCCTCACATAGCAGCCAGTAGAGTATGTGTGTGGGAAAGAGGCAGGGACCAGGATGTGAGGACAGCCTTCAGGGTGCCACTGGTGGTCTGTTGTGTTTTCCAGCTGGAAAACAAAAACAGAAGTCCACTGGCACCAGAAAGACCAACAGCAGTGTTCCCTGACATGGGCATCTGTGAGTCAGAGCCCTCCCCCTTGGATGTGTGAAGGGACAGCCCCAAGGGAAGTTGCATGTGGGGGGAGGAGGTGGGGTAGGGAGGGGTGTGGAGCTAGTTGCATCTGCTCACAGACAGGCAGGGATGAAGTTGTAAAACAGCCCAGACTTTACTTAAGAGCAAATCACGAAGAGGTCTGATGAACTGGGTTGCCAACTCCCTCCACCCAGTATGGCACCTGTGCCTTTGTGAGCTACTTCCAGGGGTCATGGGAGACAGGCTGAGCTGCCTGTACCACAGCATGCCGGTGAGTAGGGTGCAGTTGCTGGGCAGAAGGCTGCCTGAGACAAGATGCTCCAAGAGCCAGGCTGGTGACTGGTGACTGAGCAGAGTGGAAGGAACTGCGCCAGTCATGCTCCCAAGTCTTCCTGTTGAATCGCCACCTGCACAGATGCATAAACATAAACTTGTCCAGCAATGGCCAGTAGTACAGAAGCCGTACTGGACACAGCCATACCTATGAGGGATCGTGGTTCTGCCCCCATGGGGGGGGGCCTCCATTTGTCACAGACCCCCGTGATGCTGTGGCCATCCAAATGACACTTGCTGATCCCATAAGGATGTGGTCTGCAACTGCTTCATCTGCTGCTGCTACATAGGTCCTTGATCCTAGAAGACATGGGTCACATCGTTGCTTGGCCAGCTGATCTGCAGAGCACTTTTCTGTAAGTATGCCTCATTGCATGACATGGGCCACCCTGAGATCAGTTCCTCTGGAGAAAACAGTGGACTCTGTCATTATACCCTGCTGAGGTCGCCACAGCAAATTGACACTGTTTGCCCAAAGCCAGAGCACTCTCCCAGAGCCTCTTTCTAGATTTCGTTGAATTTATTTCCACAGTGGGCCTTATTCCTAGTTAAATACTTAAAGGTGTTCCAGTGCATAGTATTGATTGGATGAAGGTGACTTAACAGCACTTAAATGAGTTGGAGAGAATATGTGAAATATCTTTTATTGGACATGAGTGCACAAATAAAACTTCATGCTCATAACATTCTCAAACTGATGATTACCTGACCAGATGATCTCTGAACAGCGCTGATGAAATAGGCCTGACACTGAGAGGTGCCTCTAGGTTCAGGTTTCTTTTAGCCTTTCAAAAGCAGTATAACGAATAATAAGATAGATTCAGGAGCTGTCTTCATTTCTGCTCTATGAACTTGTGTGTTTATTGTTAACTGTTATTTTTAGAAGCTTTTTTGATAATTAAATCCTGGCAATATTGAGTCTCAACTTTCGGTTCCTTGGTATTATAGTTTGTTTTAATATGCTATAAGCTATATTTTGCAAATAGATGGAACTTCATAAGACAGCTCTGCATCCACTCTTCCACCATGACAAATCTGTAACTACATATTCAACTAAAATTCATTTTAAAAGAATTCTGGTCCTTTCGTATTTTATAGATGCCTTTTATGAAGCAGAGGATTGCTTCAGTTCAAACAATCTTCCAGTAGCTACTCTGAGTTCTCCAGAACAAAATTGAATTTCTCAAAATTGTTCTAGTCTTAGATAATACACGACTGTCTTCTCCCACCTGTGTCTTCATTTTAGCCACCAAAATAAGATGTCTTTCTTATTAGATATGTGTGCATTCTTGTGTTTTCCTTATATACCATGCTGGAACTTAAAAAAAAACAAACACCAAAACTTTCTTAAGGTTTAGATCCTTTCAAAAAAATTGGAACTGATGACTTGGTTACTGATCAGTGTATCTTTTGAGTTGATCAGTGTATCTTTTGAGTTATGTGCTGGAGAGTTGCATGTTGCTTCTGTCCCCTTAACAGCTGCCTTGGAGGCAGCCCACATTTAGTCATTTCTCAGCTATAGCTATTGTGTTCTGTCTTTCTCTCCAGTGGAGGAGATTGAACAGATGAACAGTTTGTTCCAGCAAAAACAACGAGAACTGGTACTGGCTGTGTCAAAGGTAGAGGAACTTACCAGACAACTGGAGATGCTGAAGAATGGTCGGATTGACGGTTACCATGACAACGAGTCTGCTGTAGCTGAGCTTGACCGCCTGTACAAGGAGCTTCAGGTAATTGCAAATCAGGTTTCCTAACCTGCAATAATAGCTAAGGGGGCTAAGTCATAAATAGCCTTACAAAAGTTTTTCCTACAAAACAGTCAAAGACTTGTACAACCTCATTTAAGAGGTGATACAATGTTTCTCTGTGTTTTCGATTTTAACTACCTGGTATGCTGCTTAAAGAAGCAAACCCCAACTCAAACTTCCTCACATGTCTCTCCTTCCTTTTACAATTCAATTTTTTTTTTAAATTGCCAATTTCCATCCTATCATCTGCCTTGCAAGTTATTTGACCCTGATTTTCCTCTTTTGATTGTGCTAAGTTGAGGAACAAACTGAACCAAGAGCAGAATGCCAAGTTGCAGCAACAGAGGGACTGCTTAAACAAACGCAACTCAGAGGTGGCAGTAATGGACAAGCGTGTTAATGAGCTGAGGGAACGGCTGTGGAAGAAGAAGGCTGCATTACAGCAGAAAGAGAATGTGCCAGTGAGTGCCAAAATTTCCCTTCCTTCATTCTGAATTAAAAATTCTAAAACGGGGGGGGGGGGGGGGCATCTGCAGAGGAGAATTTCTCTTGTAGCATGAAAGTGATCTAAGTAACACATCAACGTTTAACCTACTTAATCTTTTACATTACATAGGCAAGTGTTGCTTTTTTAAATTGAAAACGCAGTTGGATTGTAAAAATACCTTCTTTGTAGCAAGAGCCTGCTTGTTTTTTCCCCAAATGTAGGATGTGATGTAATGTTTTAAATATCTTCATGGATCTTTAGGTGTCTTCGGATGGGAATCAGCCACAGCCAGTGGTATCTACTCCAAGTCGAGTGGCAGCTGTTGGTCCTTACATCCAGTCTTCCACCATGCCACGCATTGCCTCAAGGAATGAACTTCTAGTCAAACCTGCCTTTCCCGATGGAACTGCAGCCTTACAAGCCCCTGATGGTCCACTGAAAACCCAAACCCTTCCAAATATGAGAGGTGGGGTTCTTTCACAAATGAAGGCTCCTAGTGGTAATTATCATTTTTAAACATTCTGCCATTTCATGCATTGTTATACTGCATCTGGTTTGCTGTTTCAAACATAACATCAGGTATACCAGCTAGCTTGTCCTATTTCATGTACTGAAATTACTGAAAGTAACTATGTATTTTTGTCTAATTTTTCCAATTAGTTTAATTGGCTAGAAGTGATATCTGAATTTTAAACACATGTTTGCTTCATCCTGTGTAGTGTATTCTGTTTAAACAGTGAGCTCGGTAAAAGTGTCAATGCAAAAATATTAAAACGGATGTCTGTCTTCAAAATTCATGCAGATAAATAATTATCTAATGTCTATTTTATTCTGATATCAATTGGAAATACTAAGTGCAAGTCCTGTTAATATTAGTGGTCAATATTCCATGGAATGTTAACATTAGGGTTACAAATAAAAATATATACATATCTTAAAGTGAAAGTAGAAAATAAAGGTTTTAATGGTAGCTAATGCTGGGAAAGAGAAGAAGCAAGTCATCCACAAGTGGGAAACTAGCAAATTGATACATAGTTTATTTTTGCTATATAGGGAGTCTTAGTCTAAGCAAAAATGTTCATGGATTCAGTCTTGTTGATAAAAAGACCACTTTGAACAGAAGGGAGGGGGGCATAGCATGAAACATCTTATTGTGTATATGATACCCAGCAACATTGTGCAAAATATGGGTGTCTCAATGTATGTAATGGCTTAAGAATACTTGCCTGGTTTTCAAAATCTTACCCACAGCCCGGTTGTGCTGCTGCTCAGTGCTTCATGCCAGGCTTCTTTAAAAAAATGAAACAGGATTCAGTTATGTAAACTGAGCGTTCTCTCCTCCCTCCTTCCCAGTAGTTCGTTTGCTCAAGCAGTGTTAAGTGTTCTATGAAAGTCATCTGTGACTAACACTGTGAAATTTGTGAATGTTAGGCTTGCACTTAGTGGAGATTTGGTTCTCCTCCCTGCTCATCTGTATATTACATGTAAGTAACTTTGAGTGAATCAGTGACTCATAGTTTCCATTCATCATCTCACAATAAGGAGGATATATACTTATGTAAAGCACTCTGTAAGTGCACTTTCATACAGAAGGTCTAACAGCTTGTGTGGAAATTACGGGCTCATGCAGAGGTGAAAATGCAGGTCTTGCCAGACTGCACTATAGTTCCCAATTATCAATAGCGCTCCAGTTGCTAACAAAATTTTTACTAATTTTTTAAAAGCAAACAAATGGACTCTTGTGGTCACCAGTATATACAATGGGCCCTTATCTGCATCTCGATGCCTGCAATCTTGTAGAGAACAAATTGTATTCCTAGTCAGACCCTACAAACCAGGACTGCAACCATTACTAGGGAAGGAAGCACCATACAGCATTTTCTGGCTTTTTTGCTTCTTTGGAAACAAGCATCTATATATCTAATAGCGAAAGGTGCCCCCTGCGTGCGGATACCTAAATCCGCGCGTCGGGGGCACCTGGGGGGGAGGGAGATTTTCGTGCACACTTGGGGCAGTCCCCAGGTGTGCACAAAAATCTAAAAACCCGGAAAAAATATTGGGGGGATACTTAAATCCCCCCGAAAGTGACAGAGCGTCCCCTGCGCATGCGCAGGGAACGCTCTGCAAACTCCCTGACAGCCGTCGCCGCTTGGGGGGGGGAAGAGAGCAGCGAGGAGCCGGGAAGGACCGCCCGGGGGGCAAGCTGCTCCGGCCTCACTTTGGAGCCGGGGGGGAGAGGCAAGGGGGGTAGATCGAGTGAGGTGGGGGAGACGTGGGGGGAACCGGCGGGATGGGGGGGAACTTACCTCCTCCTGCTGCTTCCTCCTCTGCCTCATGAGTGTCGAGGTCCCTCCCCCCCCACGAGTATCGCGGGTCCCGCCCCTTGTGTACTCTAATGTCTGGATTGGTGTCAATATCCTTGTTCTTTTTTTAACATTTTAGTCATATCAAGGAAAATAATACATAAGGCTGTACATTATCCCAGAATTTTGTATTCCAGTATTCAGTGAGTAGTGTCCAGTTCTTTACAAACCTGTTGTTTTCTTTCCCTCTTATAGTAAATCATCTTTGTTAATAATGTGTTCCAGATTAGTCTGTACCATTTTATCAGTGATGGTGAATTTAGAGACTTCTATTTGTGGCGATACTAAGGCTGTGACTATTTATGTATCATCTGTTCCAAAACAAATTTTAAAGTAGCCTACTTTCAGATCTCTTGGCATTACACAGCCTGTCATTTCTCTGATTACAGTTAAGATCCCTTCCCAGAAGGGGATTATTATTGGACAATTCCAAAATACATGTATTGTGTGCGCCTTAATGTCTGGATTGGTCTCAAAATCCACATTCCTTTCAACATCAGTGTGTAATTAAGCTAAAGAATCCTGCATTGTTCTTAATTTGTAATTTGATTTGTAATGCTCAGTGAACATAAATGAAATTCGTATTCAGGAGAGCTCCCTGGTGCAGCATTTGGGTGCAGCGCAGGGAAGAGTTCCTGCAGCCTCAAAGAAAACTGAGGACTCCCCCTTGTGCAAGCAGCAGCAGCTTCCAGTCATGCCAAGGCCACTTCATATCTAATTCCCTTTGTATTTGATGCATTGTTTTTCCTTCAGATAGCATGAAAATTCTTTTTCTGAAAACCATGTCTTTTTTTGTTACTTAAAAAAGCTTATCACAGTTCACTTAGTGCATAGTGAAACATCTATAAAATATTAACGCACAGTGTTTAAGCCAGAATTAATGAATGACAAATTTAATAGGTGCAAAAGAACATATCAGTCAACCTTAAAGAGCTGCATTCTCTGTGTTGCCATAGTATAAGTGGTGCACATGTATCAAAGTGCCCCTACTAAAATCTTAGAGTTATCGAAAGCACATTTCGCCTGAAAAAGATCAGTCACCCAGAGTGCACTGGAAATTTTGTGTGACATTGAAACCAGTTTTCTTGCTTTAGTTGTGCTTTCATTTTGGCAAACTCTCCTTCTGATTGCCAGATTTAACATTTTTCCATGCTCAAAGCAGAGTGAAGATACTTCGTTATCATTTTAAGAGTTATAGCATTCTTGTGTGCTGGCACGGATCTTGAAATGTATTTCTCATTTCTATTGTGTGTTTATTCTCCCTCTTTGCTTCAGGTCCTGCTTCTGCTGGTTCAAAACCTCCACTGGCTGCCAATGACTGGAATAATCCAAGGGCTGATAACTTTATCAACCAAGGGCCAGCTTCCTCAGTAGCAAAAGCCAGTGGTAACAATGAAGGACAGGGTAAGTTCTTGTTGGGTTAGTAGTTGGCTTTATTGTAGTTGGCCAAGATAAAATAATGTTTCTGCTTAAGAATCTCTTGACAATGAGAAACATAGTTGCAAGCTGGTTCCTGGAGTGGTGGCATATACGTCTCTAAATACGTTCCAAAATAAATTGGACACCATGAGATTTGTTCAAAAAACAAGTGGAGAATTTAGATGGGGACAATGGCATGGTAATGCTCATGTACTCAGGTGCTTCACTTCTAGTGGCTCAGGTGCTGGAACAGTTATAATTTCCTTACAGCAGTAGGAATTGGCCACTCCCCCCCCCCTCCATCTTCCACTTGGAAGCTCTTTTGAACCTTCTAAGGGTGTAAATATGCAGCCTGTGTAACTGAAATTGGCTTCCAACTTGCTGACTTAATCCTGACAGTGGGAATCATCAGTGTTCATAAACAGCCTCCTCCTCAACCTGTGAGTATACTTGAAGTATCTTTTAGTTCGTACATCATCCATGCAGCTGGACAGCTCAGTGTTCCTTTAATTTAAATGCTTATTTATTTACAAAACTTAGCCAGATGTTTTATTAGTAAGCACCTGAGTTGAGATAAAGCTCTCTGCTCAGTAATAAAGTTTGGCAGTAGCCACTGGAACTAATTTCTTCTTGTCTGTGCTTGCATGTGCCTGGTTAATAATAATTTCCTGTATTCAGTTTGCCAAACAAAAACATTCATGTTCATTTGCTGCACACTTGTTGTGCTACATCTGGTTGGAAGCCTATGTTTGAGTACCTTCTTTCATTCCCTCAGTCACCAATCTTTTAATCTGCTCTTAGCTAAAGACTTGCAGCGCCTTGACTTTCTTAACAATATACATACAAGATATTCTATTCCTGATGATCTTTTGGGAACATCAGTTGATAAATCCCAACATAGAAACTGGATTTATGACTTTGACGCTCGGCTAGACCGCTCTTTGATATTAAGATCAAAAGCAGCACTATGGTACAAATTAATTAAATCGGACCACACTAGAACTCCATGTTGTTGTTGTTTAGTCACACAGTCGAGTCCAACTCTTTGCGACCCCATGGACCAGATCACGCCATACTTAGTTAATATCTCTAAACATGTACTTAGAGCATCCTTTACCTCTCTATGGTTTCAATCAACGCCAACAGCAATTTTGGAGTGCCAATTCAATCAAACTCCATTGGCCCATCATCTATGTATTCGTGGTACCCACAAACTTGAGGATTTACCTCACTATATTCTCTTATGCCCATTGTATTCTAGTCTGAGGGCTAAATTTTTAGCAGGTATCTTATCTGGTCTTAGTGCTTACCCAGTTGAGGGGGAAAAATCATTTTTGTTATCTGACATTGATGCATATGTCTCTTATGAAGTTTCATTATTTGCCCTTGCTGGAAAGAATATACGTTTCAAGGTGGCATCAGGAAGGGAAATTATTAAGGCTACTGTATTAAATTAGTCATATTTTGTTATTGATCTTTGGTATTTTTGTATATTCTGACTCTAACCTTTAGCGTGTTCACAATTTGTGTTTTGTAATTCTGTAATGGCCAGTGGCTAATTACAAGAAACTAAACTGAAACTGAGTACCTTCTTTCTGCTTTTCACAATTCCATCTACTTGCATTAAATCTAACTCTTTATTCCTTTCAGCTGGGGAGAATGACATTCCTCTTAGAGAGAAGAAAGTACGGCCTTTTTCCATGTTTGATTCTGTTGACTCAAATGGAGGTACTGGAATGCCCACAACAGGTACACTGAGAAAAAATCAGAGTAGTGAAGACCTCTTGCGTGATGGCCAGGTATTCGGAAAATGTGCTATACGTCTTGAGTCATAATCTTATTTTGCTTTCTGTGCATGTCGGGATAAAGAAGTAGACCAAATAGGGCAGTACTGTGAACACTGTGACTGTTATTCATTCTCTTGTTAGCAAGTGTGATCTGCTGTACATAATGCACGGCCTGAGATTTAGAACTGAGCTCTGGGGCTCAGTGGCTGTCTTTGGCAAGTGATTCTTTCTTTCTTTCTCAGTGGTAGTTCATTATACAGTGGCAGTTCTTTGCCTGAATGAGAAGGAAATATTACCATGTTACCATATGTGTTGTATGCCATGCCCCACTTAGTCTTTACACAGGGCTAATGTATGATGTCTGTCACTTTGTGCAGCATGTTATGTTACCAGTGGTTGGAAGTGTTATTCAGAATCTTTATTAGGAAGCTGTGTTTTAAGCTATACAATTCAGAAGCAGAGGTAGAGAGATTTACTGTCTCAGCATGCTGTTTGCAGACCCAAATGTCTATTTAACTTTATCTAGTAGACAAGATTAGTTTAACATTTGATTTCTTAAATTTGAATACATGTTTAATTCTCTTGGTTGTTGTTTTGTCTCCCAGACAGGCTCCAAAAATATGGCAAAAGTACCGCCACCTGTTCCCACCAAGCCAAAACAGATCAATTTACCTTATTTTGGTCAAGCCAGTCAGCTACCCTCCCCGGATGTTAAGCCTGATGGTAATGTCCAGAAGCTGCCTCTGGCAATTGCAACTATGGGAAGCAAGCAGAAGCCACCGACGCCACCTGCCTCTCAGCAGATCCAGCAAAGAATCTCTGTGTCCCCTAGTGGTCCGCCTCCTAATCAGGACCAGAGTCTTCCCAAACAAGAGACTCCTCCTGCAGCAGCTGTGAGACCTTTCACCCCTCAGCCAGCCAAAGAGGCCCCTCCACCCCCCTTTCGAAAGCCACAGACTGTGGCTGCGAGTTCAATATACAGCATGTACACAAAGCAGCAGACTCCTGGGAAGAACTTTCAGCAGGCAGTGCAGAGTGCTTTGACAAGAGCTCAGACCAGAGGGCCACATTTTCCAAGTGGTGAGCATTTGGGCGTCATTTAACTTTACCAAGAGCACTGCCATTTTGCTTCACCATAGAACCTTCTATTCTCTAAATAGTGTGTGTGTGAGAGAGAGAGAGAGAGAGAGAACTCTGAAAATTCAAAGTGCTACTCTCTGGTTACATGTGTTTGCCCATATGTTGTTCTTGGGTTCTGCTCTCTGAAAACATATGCAGATTCTCTTACTGGAGGATTTCTTTCCCCAAATAGCTGTAAAAGTAGATTTGGTTCTGGGGAAACGGGGAAGAGATAATTATAAATGGATTATGCAACTTTTGTATATTCTTGTGGTCATGAAGAAGCAACTGTTGTCTTGGTTTCTCTAAGTGTTGTCATCAGGGATACTGAAAAAAATGCATTCCTTCCAGTCCTAAAGTGGGTGGCCCATTGCCCACCAGTATGCTAGTGAAATGTGTTGACCACAGATTAGGGATGTTTTAAGTCCCCAATGGTTGAATGCCAAAGCATGGCATTTGCAGGTAATACTCATGATTCCATGAAATACTGGTTAATTAGGATTGGAGAAAAAGAACTTCTTATAATCCCAATTCATTCTTTTTTCTCCTCTGCCCCAGGCACTTTGTGCAGCAAAGATTGCAAAACCCAAACAGCTTAAAAGATCTTGAGAGATAGTGGTGGTGGGTTTCATTTTGGAAGATGTGTGCTATCAGATAGGCATCTCTTAAGAAGACCTATATACATCTTTTATCAAGAAGATGTCTAGCTAACTGTTGAACAGATTTCCTTGAGGAAGAATATGCAACACATTAGGAGTTGATTATTTTCCGTATCATAACCACTCCTCTTGGGCTTTCTTTTCTGGTTTTTTTAAAATTCCTTGGGTGGGCAGATATACTAAATTTTTGTGACAGGTTCCTTCTCCACTTGTATGTGCATACTTAGAATTATGATCAGTATGAGTGAATCTTGGTCATCAAATACCTTGGCCATCACTTATCTTATAGAAAGATGCAGTTTATACCTTGAATAAAAACTCTGTTGGTCTTAAAGGTGCCACTGGACTCAAACTTTGTTCGAATAAATTAATGTTTCCTTAAATCCAGTAGTTCTTAATCCTTGTAGTGAGGAGGACCCCTAATTCTTATTCGCAAAGGCTGCAATTACCTTTTGTGACCATAATTCAGTGAAAATGATATACACATATAGGGAAGAACCATGCACAAGTTAAAGTTCATACCACATACTGATTTTTTAAAAACCCATAACTTTGATGCTGCAGCCTTTTCCTAGTTCATAGCCACCCAGAGTCACTGCTTTCAGTTTAGGGGGGGAAAAGCTTTGAGGAATGAATTAAAATTAAAGGAGGTGGGAGTTGACTTCCCTTCTTAAGGTTATAGAGAGAAGACTGAACTGATTGAATGAGAGAGCAGTTTTGATACAAACCAGCTGTTAGGTTTGTGCTAATGTGCCCCATTTATATAGCAATCTTTAATAGTAAATTTTCCATTTGCCTGTTTTCTTCGCCAAGTGCTTATGTTTTTCTTTCTAAATCGATTTTCTCTCTAAATTGCTCCACAGTATATGGAAAGCCAGTTATTCCTGGAGGTGCTCCCCCAAATCAACAGAATCAGACAGAGAATATTTATTCAAGCGCCCAAGGCAAGCCAGCCAGTCCAGAGCCTGAACTGGAGACTACAGCTTCAGCCAGTGAAAATAATGAAACAGAACGCATTCCTCGCCCACTCAGTCCCACCAAACTGTTGCCTTTCTTGTCAAATCCTTACAGAAATCAAAGTGATGCAGATTTGGAGGCCCTTCGGAAGAAGTTATCGAATGCGCCAAGGCCACTGAAGAAACGTAGCTCCATTACTGAACCAGAAGGTCCCAATGGACCTAATATTCAGAAGCTCTTATACCAAAGAACAACGCTGGCTGCTATGGAGACTATCTCGGCCCCATCATACCCATCAAAGCAGTCCTCTGTGGCTGCTGCTGAGAGCTCAACAGAAATTCTGAACCCTTACCTAAGCACAGAGGTGGACAAAGAAATGGTTCCTACTTCACCTGAACCTGCTATTGCAGAGGAGGCAGAAAGCACAAGTGCTGATCAGACTGTAGGGCCTGTGCCTTCATTAGGACTAGAGAGTGTCCCTGAAGGGATATCAGACAATACCTCAATCACTCAGTCTGATATGGAGGAACCAAGCCTTGAGGTGACCTTGCCCCTGGAAGTGTATCTGGAGGAATACCCTCCCTATCCACCTCCTCCATACCCTACAGGAGAACCAGAAAGTCTGGGAGAGGATTTGTTCAGCATGCAACCTCCTGAAGTCACTGGGCAGTTTTCTTTGCCACCTGTAAGTAAAAAACAAAACAACAACTCAGCTCACTCATTTGGGACTCTGTCTTGGAGTTGGGTTGGCTAGTCTTTACAGACGTGGTTGATGTTGCTCTGTTTTATTATCAACAATAGGCGTTTGATTCATTGGAATCCCCAGTCAGACAGAAATGAAGCTGAAGTACCATGAATTGCACCTTCCATTGCACTATAGGTTTTATGTTTGCAGGATGTTCTCTGGTTGTGTAAAAGGCAGGTTTGATCAGCATCTTCTGTTGACGCAAATGATAGTTGGTGACAGCAGATTTTCTGCAAAATTTGTAGATCACATGGTTAGAAGTGTAAGCTAGTTATGAATGCTAGCAGTGAAAATATGTCAGCATAAGTAGAAGGCTGTAGCAGACAAAATTTTCTCCCTTAGAAGCTTCCTTGCTCCCCCATCGTTTAATATTTTTTTCTTCTTTGGAGCCACTAAGTCTTTGCTTTGACTTGGCAGTTTGACTGCGTTTTTGTATTGCCATCACTTTTAGAGGCAATTATTAGGATTTGCTACAGAGACATCTGGCTAACGATGTCAATTCATACACTGCCGTTAACAGCAGGAAGATAAAATAACAGACCATGTTCATAAACCATTAGTTTTTTACAACTTGGTGCGGGGGAAGGAGTCCCCCAATGATACACCGTTCTTTTTTCCTAACTTAGGCAAAATTGCTGCCAATGTCAGGTTTGAGACATATTCCCACTTCTAGCATTGATAATTAGCTTGAACTTCTAGCCGTATGATCTACAAATTCTGCAGAAGCTCTTTGCTGCCAATGTTGGGGTATCAAAAAGACCCCTTATGCTGTCCCTTTGGAATGGTTGTAGATTTGAGTTTCGTATTCGGTTGACCCCTTAAAAGCAGTGCAGAATTTGGGGTGTTTTTTGAATTTTTATTTATGAGCGTGTTCCAAATGCTCATCTCCTGATGATTCTAGAATGGTGTGAAGAGAGGCATTGAAGGTCATGTGGTCTAGCCTCTTTAGTACAAACTAATGTCAGATTAGGGGCATTCATGGGCCATACTTGATGCTCAGTGGCAGCTGCTGCTCTATGTACTGCCCCCTCTTACAGAAATAAGTCTTTGTTGCACAGCTCATTTATCTCTGTCAGTTGCACTGAAATCTTTACATCTTCTTAAACCTGTTTTGCCACTCCATCACTTTAAACTGGCATCACTGCTCTTCCCACAGTTTCTGTTGCTGCCTGAAACACTAGGGTTTTGGGACCAGATATAAAGATGCCCCATGGGGTTGCCAGTGGAGATGTGTGATATGGGTTGTGTTAATAATAGATTGCTACTTACCAGTTTTTCTTTTTTTAAAAAACTCTCTGGATTTTAACTTAAATACCAAAAAGGTCATCTTGCTTCAGAAATCAGGTTCTGTGAAGAAAATAGGATTTTTCTCCCCTTCCTGGAGTGTGAATGGAGCAACAGCCAACATGACTCATTGCTGTTTACGCTTTTTTATTCTGACATCTGTCAGAATTTGCATATCCCTCTGAATAGTGCTTATTTGCTGCTTTTTCAACCCGTTGGCGATATCGCTGGTGTAAAATAAGTACTAAACAAATGAGTCGTGAGTTGAATGTGACTTGTGACAGAATGTGAGCTGTGTTTCTGGCGGCTGTAAAGGGTTTGAAGCTAGCTGAAACTGATCATCCCGAGCTTCTCTAATGGCACTCCTAAGCAATTACTGCAGTCTGCTAAGCCTCTTGAAACTAATGTATTTAGGATGGGATGGGATGGAAACTTTGTACAGGCAGCTGACCTTCTGTAATATTAACTTTTAGTGATTAAAAGCAGAAGGTTCACACTTATTAAAAACTTTTGCTTTACAGGATTCCTATTACTGAAGCTTTTGAAAGTAAGGAAAATACTGGGAATAGAAAGCTGCTACACACTTTGATCATAGGTGCTGCTAAATATGTTTGGTGTAGTGGTTAAGAGCAGTGGACTCTAATCTGGAGAATTGGGTTTTATTCCCCATTCCTCCATGTGCAGCCAGTGGGTAACCTTGGGCCAGTCACAGTTCTCTCAGAGCTGTCTCAGCCCCACCTACCTCACAGGGTGTTTGTTGTGGGGAGAGAAAGGGAAGGAGATGTAAGCCACTCTGAGATTCCAAGTGAGGGGTGGGGCATAAATCCAACTCTTTTTCTCTTTAATCTCTTCTTGACTCTATCTGATGCTTCGGAGGAAGGCAGAAACGTAACTTCATAAGAGAGATGAAATCTCAGAGTTTGGGACAATTGCAACATGCTTTCCAATGACCCATGCTGCTGGTACATCACCGTCCCACTGATTGTGCCTAATGTCTCTTCTGATACATTCCTACCTACCCCCAGTTCTTCATGTGTATGCATGGCCCTTACCCCTTTTTTGTGCCCAGTCTTTTCTGCTGCTTTATTCTTGTTCCCTCTCAAGTTGTGCCTCCTCTCAAGTTCAGCTTTCTCAGATGGGTACTCTTCATTGTCCACACTGAAGTGCAGCCCTGTCTCTCGCAGCACGTTATGTTAGCATCGTTCAAATATTTTTTGAAGCTGCTTGCTGTTACCATGGTTTCATTGGCAGATACTCCCTAGAATAAAGTGTGTGATCATTTTTTTAGCCATCAGTTAAGCAGAAAATTAGGTTTGAATATAAATACTGGGTATATTAGATATAGCTTTTAGCTTCCTGCAGCAAGGAATTAGCATCCTTGTTTAATAGCCTTGATTCGTCAATGCCACCATCCTTGTAAAACCTTATTTTTCATCCTTAGGGGAAGAGGACAAACTTGCGTAAAGTTGGCTCAGAGAGGATTGCCCATGGAATGCGAGTGAAATTCAATCCGCTTGCTTTGCTTCTAGATTCATCTCTTGAAGGAGAATTTGACCTTGTACAGAGAATCATTTATGAGGTATAAGTTCAATATTCCCAGTTGTTTATGGGTAAAAATTGAGCTGACAATGTCTAGAGCTGTATGGATTACGAATGCTTGCAGAGGGTAGAAGACGACAGATTGACTTATTCTCGTGTGAGAACATCAGAAGGCACTGGGAATGACAGAAATGACATTTACTCCCTGACATTCTGTATTTGATCTGTAGGTTGAAGATCCTAGCTTGCCCAATGATGAAGGCATCACTGCGCTTCACAATGCTGTGTGTGCCGGTCACACAGAAATAGTGAAATTCCTGGTACAGTTTGGTGTAAATGTAAATGCTGCAGATAGTGATGGATGGTAAGAATGATCTTCAGCTTCTTTGGTTTAGCACATGTGTAAGTTAAACTAGTGGGTCTTTCTGACCTACCGGGTCTTGTGCTTATATGGAATCCAGATATGACTATCCAGCTTCCCTTCCTGACAGAGAATTCCCTTTATCAATGAAGGGAGGGGTTGCCCCCAGTGAACCAGAATAGAAGATGAACTGAATTGAATGTTCTGCATGAAACGATACAGTCTAGTTAGTCATGTTTTCTCTGCTTTGTCATTCACAGTTCCCAGTGAGATAAGTGAAGGAGTGTGAGGTTTATAGACTGGGAAGGCATGGCTCTTCAGCTGACATTAGATACCATACCATGAGTGAAAATGGATGCTTATGTTGGTCATTCACAGCTGTTCCTGCTGCAGTGAAAGCAGCTGTGAGGAAGTGCAGCTGTCTGTAGTAAGAAAGGGGTCAGGGATTCCCCATCTTCCCATTGCACCCATGGCAAATTTAATCAGTGTAGGCTTTTACATTGTTATAGTAATGGACAATCCCTGTTTTCCCTCCCATGAATCAGGAAATTCTTGAATAGATACTCAAAAACATGTTGTCATTCTCTCACCCCCCCCCCTTTATGGACTCTGTAGGACGCCACTGCATTGTGCAGCATCTTGCAATAATGTCCAAGTGTGCAAATTCCTAGTGGAATCAGGCGCTGCTGTGTTTGCCACAACCTATAGTGACATGCAGACTGCAGCGGACAAATGTGAAGAAATGGAAGAAGGTTACACCCAGTGTTCTCAGTTTCTCTATGGTACGTGACAAGAACTAGATTTTCTAGACTAACGGTCATACGGCAAGTGCTTTTTCTTTCTACAGAGAGTGTGAACCCTTCTGCATGAGCTACAAGTAGAGATTGATTGCCTTCTGGTGTTTCAGGTCTCTTACACCAACTGAGTATTGCTGACTGCCCTTGGACTTTGTTGTCTTTCTTTTACAACCTCTCGTCTCTCATTTGCTCAGTTTTTGTGTGCTCTGAGCAAGTGAAGATAGAATACTGATTCTCAGACATATCTTTCCTGCACATGAGCACCATTGATTTCATCTGTCAATACATTTTAAAAGGTATTGATTATAAGTACAGTTTTGTGCCTAATTTGGGACAGAGGAGATCAGTTTGAGGTCACCTGCTCATTTCAGGTCAGGAGACTTCAAGGTGATCCTGTTTCCTAATGCAAGGCACTAGGCTTTTTTGAGAAGAGACTCTTGTAGCATATTTTATGGTGTTGAATTGTTTGGGGTTTCTTGTCATCCACCACTGATGCTAAGGTATCTGTTCAGTAGAAAATGTAATTCCTTTTTCCAAGGAGCTGGGTCAGACTGTTTTTCATCCTTCTGTTCCTTCCTATCCTTTTAAAAGGGTTAAACGTGATCTTCAGCTGCATTCAGCAGAGCAAGATGCAAACTACAAGTGCTTTGGACAGATTTGATATATTTAGGCCCCGTTCATACGAGCCCATTTGCTGGTATATTTAATAGCAGTGAAAGAGCTGTCATGCATTTTTATGTAATGTTCTCCTAATCCCTTTCAGTGGCAAAGAGCAAACCATACTTAAAAACTTGTTCAGCAAGTCTTGCTAAATTTAAAGTAATCCATTCTGAAGGCCAGGAGAGTTAAGCATATAATCTTACCCACTGGGATTTGATCATTTCTTCCATCTAGAGTGTGAGACCCACTCTTGGATGTACTGAAGGAAAAAATGGAATGAGTGACCTGTAACATTTGGCTACATGTGCTCTTATAGGGACCTCTAAAGTAAATTGGCATAAAAAATGACTTGTCTCCCTTTTGTTAGTCATTACGATAGTTTTCACTTTGTTATTCTAGACAAGCAATAATATTGCAGCTGCAGATGGTGTGTTAATTTCTGCTGTTTTCATGCAGTGTTTGGACACATTTCCCCAACGACAAGTAGACAGAATTATTTTCACACTTTGAGATGCCTGTTAGTGTATTCGCATCATGTTAATTTGTAATTGCTTGGACATTCCTACAATCTGTTAAAGAAGTTTGACAGTATTCATAATCCTTGCTTGCTGCAGCCTTTCCAAATAACAGATAACTCTACTATTTGTGCTAGTCAAACATCAGTATTCCGATGAGAGTGAGTCCTAAGAAAAATTGTGCCGTTGACTTCAGTGGAGGTACAATGGTGTAATGATGCTTCTTTTCTGTTCTAGGAGTGCAAGAAAAAATGGGAATAATGAACAAGGGAGTGGTCTATGCTCTCTGGGATTGTGATGCTCAGAATGATGATGAATTGTCCATGAAAGAAGGTGATTGCATGACAGTACTTCGCCGGGAAGATGAAGAAGAAATTGAGTGGTGGTGGGCGCAGCTAAATGACAAGGAAGGATATGTGCCACGTAATCTACTTGGGGTATGTAGAAACAGCAACTATTCAAAGTAAAACAACCCATCAAGTAGTATGTAATGACCTTGTCCTACTGCTCCCTCTCACCATGCATGCAAGAGAGACACAAGGCATGGCACCCTTGCTTGCTGTGCATACTCACTGGCAGCATTTCACCAAAAGACAGTAACCCCCCCCCCCCAAGGTGGCTCTGTAGGGGCTTACAACCCAGCAGGTAGGGTTCTGTGATGCATCTGGAGGATTCCAACCTCTGGGTTGAATATCACTGTCATAGAAGATGATGACAGCTATGTGAGCCTTTCTTCATATTCAAGAGAGTTGTTGTGCTGTGCATACCCAAAATACAAAGCTAGTTTCAGTATCTTGTAAAGGAGAGTAAAGCCCTAGGGAGTAAAACTGCTTATAACAAAGGGACAGATGTATAACAAGAGAGCAATGCTCAAGAAGTAATGCTTTTGCCTTCTCCTTTCTTTCTTGATCTTCATGACACTGTTAAAGTAGGAAAGGGGGAGATTCTCTCTAAACAATCTTTTCCAGTTTTGTAAATCTGGACTTCCATACTGTGGTAATACTATATAACAGATGGACTTTGGCATTACTTTATTTATAATTCCTCTCTTTGTTAATCTTTTCATACATGACTAGTATCTCTGGTCAAGGAGATAATCCTACAGTGCTGGCAGAGTCTTGTCTTGGTTTCAGTTGATTGATATTTGATGACTGGCAGCACCACTGCCTCAAATAGATAATCCTCCAATTCACAAACACTAACACATTTTCAACAGTCTGCTTTGAAACCTGAAATCCTAGGCCTTTCAAAGATAGCTTTGTAAATGGAATCTCTTCTCTGCAGCTTATTCATCAGAAATAGTTCTTCCTGCTGCTTGCCTGTGCCTAAAATGTCTCATTCATTTAACAGACATATCTTTAGAACTTTGGAAATGTCTCAGACAACTAGCTACAGGGGACCTTTTTTCCTTTGTTTCAGTAGCGCTTGCTAATGTAGTGTAAAAAGGCCTATCAACTAGAACTCTGACAATCAAACCTTCACCTACTGTCATCCTTATTTAACACTAGAGGTCAGAAGTTATAGTTGTCAGCCATTACCTACAGCTACTTTGCTTACTTGATAAGGCTCCTAGATTAGTTGGTGCATAGTGAATATACATGCCATTCACAGGGTAAAAACATATCTTCTAAATGAAAATTGTGTGTGGGTATATGCACACAATCACAAGTGTTATTTCCATATTGTCTGGCTAGGATGTTGGATCAGGAGCCTGTAAAATTATGAGAGTTCAGGGTCTCTCTGTTTTGGCCACCTGAAAACATACTTAGCTGCATATTCATTCAGAACAAAGGGCCAGCAAGGTACCGACCCAAGTTATGCTCAGTCCCAAGCACATACCTTCCTAGAACCAACCTGTCTGAGGAGTCACTGAAAATGGTTTAAAGGCCTTGGACTCCTTACCCAACAAGAGAACAAAGTAATGGTTTAAAGGCCTTGGACTCTCCCTTTCAATGGGGAATAAAAGACTCCTTACCCAACAAGAGAACAAAGTAAAATGAGTTAAACAGCTGTTTAGGTGAGGGTATGCTGAAACAGGAGTCATAAAATATGACTTTGAACCAGACAGCTGTAAAATGCCAAGCATGGCGGTTAGCAGTTAGTGTTGTGTACCGGTAGTCTTCTCATGTATGTTTCTTCCCCTGACTCAGTGGGGATCAATCACCTGTGGAATCACCAAGAATGTTGTTATTTTCTAGCCAACTCTTGTGAAATTTTGATTTTTCTGAATCCACTGAGATCCACTGAGTTGGATCTAGCAGAAAAATTCTGCTTGTGTTAGGGCTTTTCTGAAAGCAGAAATGCAAGAAAAAGACTGTGGTAGCTGCTTGTGCTAAGTCAATCAAATGTATCCCCACTTGCTTTTCTGTTTGTGCAAGATCATGTGCAACCAATATCTGGGCACTGTAATCTATAGCAAGGAAAAGAGCTAGGTATTGCAAAAGATCTTGCACAATCGGAACTGCACTAAGTTTATGTTTCTGCTTGTGCATCACTGGATTCAAGTTATTGGATGTTAAAAAAACCTCTAGCTGCACTAATAAAGATCTTAATGTCATTATGTTGCTAGGCAGCATTCTGTCTGCTACATATTTCATCAGAATTTCAGTTTATCTCTTGGTTCCCCCTAAACAAAGGGGAAAATGTATAAAACCATGATACACAAAATTGATTTGATTTTTGAACATGTCCATATTGAAGTACAGTGAACTATTTGCTGAATTTTAACAAGTATTCCACCTACCATTCACACCTATTGTTGCAATTGATGCATCACTGTAAAATGTTAGTCACGTGTGTAGGAGTGACATTTTGAAATTACTGTTTTGTTGACTCTGTGGGGATTGCCAATAGCAGTGTGCACGATGAGTTACATAATTGAGCTGGAGGCACCAATATTGCTAAAACATAATTTTATATTAATATGTTTTATGCACCTTGTATCACTTATTTTAATTTTCCCCCCTAGCTCTACCCAAGGATTAAGCCGAGGCAAAGGAGCTTGGCATGAAAACGTTTGAAGCAATTTTGTGAAGTACCAGTCGCAGGATGAGTTTATTCTTTTCTATTAAAAGAATGCATTCTTTTTGTGTTTGGATCAATTTCATAAGACTCGTTTCATTGACAATGTGATGTGAAAGCAGTGCTGAAAGTGCTTTGAAAACAGATGAAGGATGGATTATGTTCCCCAGTCTGGAATGCTCCTTACTAGGAAATGGACTTGTGTCCAGCTAGACCCAGTGAACCTAATGGTCAGTCTCTGCCTGCTGTGTTTTTGCAGATGGCTTTCTCCCCCCCTCCCCTTTCTTAATATATCAGCAAGAGAGAATCCAGTCACCTCTCGGCACAGTTGTTTCTCCAACTCTCTGCATTCCCTCTAGAAACAGGACCAATGCTATTCATAGAAAGCTAAAAGCAGATTCCATAAGCAAAATGTTGAAGTAGAAATGTTAACATTGTGGAAATGGTATAATGCATCTTACTGTAATAAACCTTTTGAATCAGTTCTTTGAGCAATAACTTTAAAGCGCAGTAGCATTTTATGATTCCAAAGTGTTTAAAACGTTATTCCACAAGCAAATGTAGTTTTTAATGTGTTTTTGATATTAAAAGAATCTTGTCTCTTTTGTAATTTGGATATTAAGTGTAGAAAATCTGTGTAGACTCTACATCTTACAAATTTTGTTATAACTATCTTTTTATTCTTAAATGTGATTAAAATTATGCTTCAGAAATACTGTTTTGTTCAGTGTCAAAATGTCCAGCCACACAAGACCTCTAAAATTGAGCCTCTCCTAATATGCTGACATGGCCACATCCCAGAGAGTACAGTGTGTGACTCTGTTGTGTCAGCATTTCATGCTTATTAGATTTGATTGCTTTGACCTGTAACTCATCTCTTTAAACCACCTTTCACCAGGTGCATGAACAATGTCAGCTTTAGCCAAAATCAGTTTTCTTATATTGCTGGATTTGGAGGGTTCAGGCGTTAATTGAAAAGGCAACCTTTAGTACCAAGCTGTCTTCTGTCCAAAACTGGCAGTAGCCCCTGCCATGGCTGCTTCCATTCTGAGGTTCTGCAAAGCTCCATCCTGATCTCCGGTGCCTCAGACTACAATCCCAGTAGCCTTTTTAGCAAATGATGCTTTCTTAGCAAACATTTCTCTTTGGGCTTAGTGCATTCGGTGTAACCATGTCCTCCAGTTAAAGGAACAGGGCTCTCAGGAAACTTCTCAATCATCTGTGTTTCTACTTTGAAAAAGGTATTCTTCATCCTTCTGCCCAAATCTCTGCAGGCCTTCCAATTTGACATGACACTTTCTACTCATCCTTTCCCCCCCTCCCCCCCAAAAAAAATATTGTATCAAATAATAGCATTTTAAAAAACCCAGGAAAACCAATCACTTTCTTGCATGGGCTTTTAAATAAACTTTAGTGCAACGTGCTGATTAATAGCTGTGTTAGGAACAGCTGGGCCCCTGCACTTCTGGCTTCTGATATGGATCTTGCTTTACTTGTTAGGATATATGTGAACAAACCTCAGCATGTGCAGGCAAGCACAACATATGGACTATAACATTCTGTAACAAAAGGTTTAACGGAAAGTAACATGTAGGACTTCCGGTTTATGGTGACACGCAGGCAGACACATCTCCTGGATGTCCCAGGGATGTAAACTGCACACCAGTGTATGGGAGGGGTCTGACGGGTTGCGACCCCCCCCCTGAGCAATGGCTAAATGCCGGAGAATTGAGGCGCCCCGAAGGTCCTGCCGCTGAGTGACCGCATGGTACGAGTGCTACTGACCGGGACAAGCGTTGGAGATCGGGCTAAATAAATTATGACGAGCGAGGCCGAATGGCCAACAATGAACTGTGAGTCAGGTTGAAGCGAGCATGAAGATATAAAAAGAAGCACCCTCCCCTAAAGAGCGACGGGAAAGCGAGCAGGGGAGGGGTCCCTCCCAAACACATAGACAGAACACGGACGGAAAGAGCGGGGAGCGGAAAAATAAGCAACTAAAACTGTTTTAAGAGACTTACCAGAGCGCAGGAAAGTGTTTGGGCGAATATCAGAGACTTTAGCAACCTTTTTTTGAAAAGTAAACAAATCGAAAAAGATGGCGGGGGAGAAACCGGAGAAAAAGAAGCTATTGAAACCGAAACTAGGGGGTAGTCCTCGAACGGCTGAGGTCACTGAGCCCTCAAAACTCTTGGCTGACTCCCTGCGCCCTCTGCTGGATGAGATCACTGGCATTAAACAACAACTGTCAATAATTGGTCAGAGTGTGGCAGCGCAGCAGATGCAACTGATCAATCTTTAAAAGCAACAGAGCAAATGGGAGAGAAGGTGAAGGAAATGAAGCAAGCTACAGAAGAGTCAAAGCTCTTACAGCTACAAATGGATAAAGCAAATTTGGTCCTACAGTTTCAAGGGGTCCCGGAAATTAAAGGAGAGAATCTGAAGCAATGGTTGAGCAAAGCAATAGCCCCAATGACAGAATTAACAGCGGAATACCTTTGCAGCGAGATGGATGTAATCTACAGGTCCTATTCATCGTACATCAAGAAAAATAATCTGCCTGGGGAAATAGTGGCCAGATTCTCGAAGAGACATGTGAGAGATGCTATTTTGAAAGCAACTTCGGGAACACCCTTGAAAATCGGGGGCAACAATATTAGGATTTTAAAAGACATTCCATTTGATATAAGGCAGAAGAGAAAGAACTATAAAGAATTAACCCTTTTCTTACAAACAAATGGCATCAGTTACAGGTGGTTAATCCCAGAAGGCGTCATTTTCAAGATCAACGATAAACAAGAAAAGATTGACTCTGTTTTTAAAGCACGTGAATTTCTGCGGACACAGCTTGGGGAACCAGAAGAGGGCAAAGGGGAGGAAGAAGAAAGCAAATCTGATGGCGAGTTGGGCTCGGGGTCTTCGGACAAGGACTCCCCCTCTGAAAAGGGGGCGGCTGCCCCCAAAAGCTCATATAAACTGAGGGTTAGAAAAGATAAGAATAAATAAGGGCTGAAGGGCTTTGATTTGTGCCTGAAAAAATGTTGAAATAACTTGGGGATGCTCTGGGAACTTCTTTAAACAGTTAAAGGGATGGTTAAACGATAATTAATCTAGCATAACAAATTCACTGTATTATTAGTAGCTTTTTGAAAATAGCATGGTGATAAGCTGATGTATTGATCTCCTACCCTTGGGTTTTTAGTTAGTTGTGGGTCTTTTTTCTTTTCCCCCTAGATGTATTTTCCCTTCCCTATATTTTCTGTTGTAGTTTTGTAGACTGTAAAAAAATCAATAAAAACCTCCCCCCAGGGGGATGAAAAAAAAGGGGGGGGGAAAGAAAGTAACATGTAGCACAGAAGTGGAAGTAACATATGAGAGCCAGCATGACTTAGTGATTAGAGTATTTGACTAGGGTCTGGATTCAGAACTCCGCTTTGCCATGGAAGCTTGCTGGATGACCTTGGGCCAGTCACATACACTCAGCCTACTCTATCTCACAGGGTTGTTGAAAATGGGGGAGAATGTTGTAAGTTACTTTGGGGCCCCCTTGGGAAGAAACTAAATAAATAAACATATTGCACAGCAGTGGTAACTTCATCACTCTAATCCCAAAGGATTTATTCCATTAACAATTGAACATTACTAGAATAGAAAAGCCACAGGGTGGTGTGACTTGGATACATGTAGCAGTTATCCTGTGTTTGAGTGGCAGTGGCAATGGCAATGAAATTCTCTAAAGTACTAAAAATTGGTACAAGAGTTTGATTTCACTGTAGCAAATGGCCCTGTGAAAAACATGGGTTGTAAATTAAGTACAACATATAATTTATTGCACGGTGTTAGGATGAGTTTTCAGATGCTACTTTCTGGAGTTTGAGAATTATCAATTAAAATAGGTTGTACTTTGATTTCACAATTGTGGCAGCTACTCATTGAGATCTTAAGACTGAACTTTTATTTTAAAATACATTTCCTGCTTGTGGAAGACTTAGAGGCTGAGCAGCATAAGCAAATAAAACAGAATAACACAAAGCTTGTGCGTTGAAATTGCCAAGGTAAAATTAACGGTGTTTGCATTCATCTTGCATTTTTCTTCCTCCTCAGCAGCTTCGTTCATAGATATAAGGCGTGTCAGTTTGTGGAAGTATAATAGCTTTTTTGTTGCATATTCTGTATTGGCTTTAAACCATGTTCCCGCCGAGAAGTCTTCAGCTAAGATCTGTTGCTTCTTCATATTATAGTAAAACACACCCACTATGGGACAGAGAGAAAAACGATGTTACAAGCCTCTGCAATATATTTTGTAGAGCTCAGAATATGTTTAGTCACTTCTTATGAGGAAATGATCTTTCCACAGAACAAGTACTTGAGGCAAAAAGGGGAAACTAAATGAGAAACTGTGGGCACTGTGGTTTCCAGGACTTTCAGAGACAAGTGCTACAGAAACCTCGGCTGAGCCCTGTTCTGCCTGAATGTATATTAGTTGATGGCCACATCAGGCTATAGCAGTCATGGGTTTGTTTCCACCTCTGGTGCACTTGAAAAAAGAGTGGCTTTGACCATTGGAGGGGCTGCAGGGCACAAACAATTCCTGCATCTTCTGTAACATTGGGGGTGGTGGGGGTGGGAGAGTATAGTATATGTTAAGGGAGTGATACAAAAATCTCACCTATGGTGAGATGAGTGTGTTCCAGAATTCACTTTAATACCCATATCTGACCATGTGTGATTTGCATGTGAATGCTTCATGGTGCTTCCACCAACTAATAAGGGTAATAATGTGTGTTGAACACTTCCATGCCAAAAAGATACTGAAGACGAGCAGAAGATCATGTGGTGTCTAAAGCTACAGACTGCACATTGGAGGGAAGACTGAATCTAGCCCGCACCTTAAGCAGGTGACCCAAGTGTGACAGTGTTGATCAGAACAGTGCATATCAGAACACAACGGTGTTGTGATGTGTTATGCCCTTGAATTCAACAGGCTACTTCACTTACAGTGAAAAGGTTCATCTGTACGGTTCCAGTTTTCTCAGTATCCAATTTCTTAAATATCTCTGTTAATGAGAAAAAAGACAAGGGGAGAAGATGAAGGACCTGAAGCCCATACTGCACATCTTATTTGTTTACTTCATGTATAGTCTGCTGCTGTAGATACGTGGGTCTCCGAAAATATTATTTAAGCTGCAAGAGTAGCTGGGGGTGGTGATTTCTAGGGACAAAAGGGGGGGGGGTTAACCCTGAAACCTGGGATCCAGAACCAAAAAGGTAAGTCAAACAGAATAGGCCAACAATAAAAACTTAATTAGTATGAAAAGATACATGTATTTATTAACAAAGACTGCTCTTTGCTTAAGGACAATTTTACTGAGGACGCTTTGGCTAAACAATCTTTGGAAGGCACTTTCTGGACCAGAAATTATCATCAATGAAACATCATTTGGCATGTGATTGGACCTTTGGAGGCCTCATTTATACTTTTATTCTGTGCCTGGTGGTTTCACTTCGGAACAATTCTTTTCTGGTCCATCTTGTATCTATGTTACATAATTGTATGATTGTATTGTACTATGATATAAGCCAATATGCTCCTCATTATGTTTGACCTCTGAAGAAGGCCTATACAGGCCGAAACGCGTCAGATCAAGTCCATTGGCCCTTGTGTACTAAATTTTGGCATTTTTACACAAGATGTGATTGGGCCCTTATATGCTTTTTAATTCTTTGTTAATAAATACATGTCTCTTTTCATACTATATACAGTTTTTATTGTTGGCCCTCTATTCTGTTTGACTTACCTTTTTAGGTGGTGATTTCTAGCTATAGCAAAGTCATGTAGCAAGGGGAATCATGATACCTGCCTTTCATAGAGATGCTTTGTTTCTATAGTACAGCATCCAACTAGGCATGGGGGAAACGTCATCAGATGGTCCCAAAGATGATCTGGGCCATATGGAAGAAGCCCCATGGTCTGTCTTCCATACCAGCATCCCCCCTCACCCCTCCATACTAGAAACCACAGTTAGACCTGGTGTGAGAAAGAACCCTTTTGGCCCAGCTCTTCTGGCATGTAGAACTACATTAGGGTTACTTAATGAGTCTATTTTTCTGAATTTATAACCAACCATTATTTTGCTTATTTCAGGTTGCATGTGCACAGGCATCTACATACAAATTTATCCCCTAAATCCCACAATCTTTTCTGTGTGATTGGACTGAATGAACCAATTGCAGAAAGGTTAGTCAGAGGAAAGAAAGCTCACATTACAGTGGACCCTGCTGTATAAAAAGAGCCCAGCCTGAGCGCTGGGAACAAGTAAGGGGGGAAAACCAACCTAAATAACAGCATATTGTTTTAGAATGGAGATCTAGATGTAGATAGTGGTGATGCGATACTCACTGAATAAAGTTTCCAGTCGGATCAGACACCTAACAAAGTTGTCAAAATCAATAATCAGTTGTTCATCAGCAAAACGGGCCACAATGACTTGGTGCAACTGGCAATCCAGTTTGAAGCCTAAAACACAAAAAGGGCCAATCTCATTGACAGTTTTGAGTTCAGTGTGTTGGACAGGAAAAATCTGATGAAACAACTGCAATCTTGTAGAATCTACTCACATCAAGCCTTAGGACAGTTTCTGTTTGCACTGTTTGCACTGTTCCCCAGTTTCTGTAATCCTAGTCCTGTAGCCTTCTTATCGGATGCCCTGTGCTGTTGAACTATTTTATATACATGCAATCTGCTTTAAGTCTCAGTGAGAAAAGCAGGCTACAAATTAAGTAAATAAAATAAGCCTGGTGGATTGGATTCACTGTTTTTCTGCATTAGCTTTTTGATCAGTTGTGCTCCCCATACAATGTGTGGTCAGGAGCCACCCTCATTCTTTTTCAGTATTAGTTTGGGTGATTTAAGAAAAAAAGCACACGTTTGCTATGGGCCTCATTCTAAGTGTGTGCATGCACATGTGTACAGCCTGGCTAAATAGGCATTTATGCAACAATCAGCTTTTTTTGGCAATGGAGGCATTTTTTTTTCATCCTCGTAATGATTCACCAATTTGTCTAGAAAAATTTGAAAACTCTTGAAAAAATGGATAAATATCCTTCACTTGCTACCATTCGTGTTTAGGCAGCGTTGATTGTAGAAATGATTCTCTCAGTCAAATGTCCTTTGCTGTTCTCATAAATAAGAGATGCCCTGGAGCTGCAAACAACCATGTGCAACAAACTATGTGAAGAAATTTAATTAACAGTCAGCACAGCTCCCAAAAGAGTGATATTTTTAGAATTATGTAATAATGAGTAAACTCTCATGCATAATTAGGATTATCTAGGTCTACTTAAATCCAGCAAAGTTTTGCCTTTTACTTGGCTGTATTTTTTTGAGAGAGAGCACTGACAGAAAGGCTGCACTCTGTATAATATTGCCTGAATCCAGTTAGGGGCATACACATGTAGAAAGTGGGCCTGTGCATGCATATCCGTAGCTACACGAGAGATACTGCCTGCAAACGGCTGATGTGCAAATGGTTTGTCATTTAATCTTGCTGATGGGATGGAGTCTCTCTCTCTGTGTATAGCTGTTAGAAAATTAGTAATAGCACTCATCAGCTGTTTGGGAAGGGAAGCCGGTTTTCTTGGGCTCCACATGTATGCAGCCTGCATGTGATGAGTAACATGGCTGGATGATACTCTGGGAGAAATGTGCATGTCCAGAGTACCATGGTGCATGTAGAGATGAATGGAAATTGGTGGTGGTGGGGGTCTTTCCAAAAAATTTTGCTTCCTTCCACAGCAGCCCTTTTGGCAATTTTCAGGCAGTTGGGGGGGAAGAGTGTCAAACAGGAATACAAGTGTTAACACATTCAGAATGAGGATCATGCAATATAGCAAGCATTATCTTTCCTCTGAACTACCTCCATTTGCCCTCAGAGAGATCATCATCTAGCAAAATATGATAGGCTAAGAGGTAAAGTCATTGTTGCTAAGGGGATGACCAAAGTGAAGGAGGGAGGGCACTTAACTAGCCAATCAAACAGATGGCAGCAAGGTGAACAAGTATGGGTGTTCGGTGAACATTTTAGTTTACCCAGAAGACAATGTTTTCCCAGAATCCCTATATGGAGTTTTCCTGTGAGTTGTGTGCACAAAATGGGACAGATTGTATGCTTAGTTTTAAATCTTCTTGTGTCAGGTAACTGCCTTTTTCTTACCTGATTCTGTAAAATGCAGCAATGGGGATATATAAAGAATAAAGTGAGGCACGCTTAAGGCTACTGAAATACACACAACAAATAATTTCAGCAGGTTTGGGGAAATCCCGGGTGACTGGCTTTTCTATGTGCAGAACTTCTGTGCAAAGAAACTCCACACTGTTGTTTTGTTTCTTGCATTAATTAACTGTAGCACTTAAAAGGAAAGGCTGAGAAGTACCTGCTTGCTCTAAGGCTCTCCGCATCTCATAGGAGTTCATGGTTCCAGAACGATCTACATCTATTTCCCGGTAAATTTTCTGCCAAAACCAAAACCCAGAGTTATAAACATGACAGCAGTTCAGGGTAGAGAAGTATTTCTACAAAGCAGTCTCTGCTTTACAAAGGGAAAGAACAAGCTGTGAAATACTGACTGCTCCCCTTGCTTTAATTGCCCTATTATTCTTGTAGCTTCCCTTGGATGAACTTAAAAGACCTATTCTTTTTGTTTGAAAGGTACACTCTTGGGCCTTGTAAATTGAACCTAATAATGCAGCCTAGGTGAACACCACCACTGTTCTTTGTACATATATACATAGTCTGTCTGCAGGTATTACTGTCATGCCACTACCAACAGTAGTTGCTCAGTGCAGAGATACAACAGCTGTTAGATATCTTCTGTGTCTTTGGTTTCCAAAGAAAACCTTACTTCAGAAGGCCAGTGGTACAGGAAGGCAGAGGGGAAGCTTGAATACGTGCAACCTCCATGACTTCAGGCAGCCCATTCTGAGGCAATGTATTACCTGGTAATGTACCTGGTAATACTTTATCCTTGTGTTCATGGCAATGTTTGTGTACTCTCTATTGCAGATGCTCCATTCAAAATACCCATATATGGCATTCTGTTCTATAAAGAGGGCAACTTTCTGTTGCTAGAATTGCCATGGGTAAGGTGTGTGTACCTTCTATGCCAATGTAAGTTACATTCCCCATAAAACCAAGCTGAATTTTGTAATCTGGACTGATAGGGCAAACTAGGCATATTCAATTTCCATAATTCTGCTCTGACTTGTGGGGAGGTACAAGGAAGGGGTACAGGCACTGAAGCCCCATCTACCACTGCAAGGCCTACTGTGCCACACATCGGACTTCAGAAATTTCAGTATGCATTTTCCACATTCTTTCAAGTTGATTGCTGAAGTGATAACTAGAAATGTACTTTCAGTTCTCAGGAAGCTAAATTCTGCACCCATTACCACATTTATGTACTTTTACTGCACAAATGACAGAATATACACTGCCTTGGCTATGCCCTCTAAAGTGGTTTATGCCATGCTGTATCTATTGTTTGTCCTCAGCACAGTCAGTACTGTATAAAAACCAGAGAAATCACATTTGCAAACCACTTACTTTTTCCTTTAAAGTCTGATCCAGATCCAGCCAAAGTCTGATCCAGATCCATGCCTAACTCCCAGTGAGGCTTTAAACTTTTCATCATGTTCTTTTATTTCAGCAAGCTGCATCTTTGCTATCAAAATATGTTTCACTCTCACCTTATATACACACAATTGAAGGGAAATAGTTTTATGTAAGCCCACCGACCATCCTGGCCACTTTATGCATCTGATGAGGTAGACTGTAGCCTACGCTTGTGTCACAATACATTTCAGGCACTTTCAGTGTCCTGCTTGATTTCATTTAAAGATGTCCTTTTACCTGGTATTTCTGAATCCTTGTCCAAAGTACATGGAATTCCTTCAGTCCCAGTTTACCGCTCCCATCAGTCTGGGCATTAAGGAAATGTTCATTTCAAGTAGCAAAAATTATTTCTTTTATCCAGAGTAAGATTTACTTTGGCCAAGCAAATCTTTGAAAAGATACTGAGAGAGCAATACATGTCTTAATCAGATTCTTAGCGCTATATTATTGGGAAATTCTATTATACTCTTCCCTCAAAATTAACAATCAATGCTAGATTAGTTTTATAGACTGCACAAAACCTTTCAAGTGGTTTCCGTCATCAATACCACCAGTTTATCATACATGTTGAGAATGTCGTCATCTCTTTTCAACAGTTTAATTTCTCCATTGGGGAGAAGTTGCCCTATTTTGGGCCTGTGAATCTGAAGATTGCTTCCTATTTACTTCTATAGGGTAGGATGGTGCATATGTTTGCTTGCGTCTTTTGGAAATAATTCCAGGGGTAGCCACACTAGTCTGTTGCAACAAAAATAAACTCTACAATAACTGATATGATTCTTTTCCTGCATGGCACCATTGTATGCAAACGTGTATGGCTGACTTCAGGCAACACTTCCTCATCTCCTACTCACTAACCTTTGCTTCAGATTTATGATCAATATTTTCATCACCTGGATTTGTGGAAAGGAAACTCTCAAGAGATTCCACCATGGCTTCAACATCCTTCACACCACCATCAACCAGAACAATGACCAATCTACACAATAGGTACCTTTCTGGACACTATGGACACACAAGTACTACCTTATACTGAAAGCCTAGTGACCATTACAGATATCTACATGGGTGCAGGTACAACCCTGAGCATATTGTGCAATCAACTGGCTACAGCCCAGCTCTACATTACAGCTGCATTTGTCCCACTTTCTTGGATAGAGACTCACATCTGAAGAATTTACAAAAGATATTCTTGGGATTTCAATACCCATCCAAATAAAGTAAAGAAATCAGTGGTGACAAATACATGCAAGTGCAAATATGCACTTGAGGACCCAAAGTGTCAGAGGAAAGGTGAGTTTCAACCTAGGAAATAGTCATAAAAGACTTTAAAACTCCTATCCCTCTAGTCACCCTTTGCCCCCATTTCATTTCTTTGCTTCACTTCTACCCCACCTTTCTCCCCAAGGGGAACCCAAAGCAGATTACATTGTTCTCCTGCCCTCCATTTTTCAGCACAACAACCCGGCTGAGTGTGCGTGACTAGCCCAAGGTCACACAGCAAACTTCTATGGCAGAGTAGGGGTTTGAATCTACATCTCCTAGTCCTAGTCTGACACTATAACCATTAGACTACACTGCCTCTCACCAATTCCTAATCTCCTAAATATGACATATTTTATAGATGTACAAGAAGGCAGTCATACAAAATGCACTGAAGGATACATCTAACAGATCGATCATGGTTTTACACGTCTCAATGCTGAAGCCATCTGATTTAATATCTTGGCCTGCAATGGAAAACCAACAAACACACATGGAACACGGCAAAGTTAGACAAACATAAACCCCGCGGTAGAACAAAACACACTCTACTAATATGCAGTTGTGTCTTCATATATTGATTTAAATACGTTCCGATTTTGGCGACCTGCGGACAGACGCACCCCATCGAGCTCCGATGGGTGCGTTATGAATCAGGGCAGCAGGGAGGGAGATTGGGCGAATTTGTTCTCCCCTGAAGCCCTTGTAGAGGGCTTCTAGCATGGGGTGCTGAAGGAGCCACTTCTGAAGCCGCGGCTTGGGGATCGGGGCACCTTTTTGCTCCATAAGGTCCCGCTGTCCCGAGGCCAGCAATGGCAACAAGAGACACATTCCAGACCAGAGCGAGCAAGGACCTAAGTAACAGAGACCTTCCCTATACGACGGCAACCAGCGATTATAAATGTGAGCGAAGAAACTTCAAAAAAATACCAAGTGAGTAGTGGGAATTGGCAGTGAGACGGCAAAAGCTTCAAGTCTGGAGGGGGGCCTCTTGGAGGGGGAGGAGAAACCCTACCCTAGATAAAATAGCGAGAAAAGCAACAAAATTAGAAGCCAAGCCGAAACCCTACTGTATGAAACCCACTCAACTTACCTTGAGTGCAGTGGGCTGTACTGTATACTGCAAAGAAGAATCCTAGAACTTTTAAAAAAACTTTTACTTTAAAGTAATGTCTTACTTTAAAGTAAACAATGTCTCAGCGAGGGGGGGAAATGGCGTCCAGAGGCAAATTGACTACAGGAACTGCCAGCATAGCATCACTAGTCACAAGACCAGAATCAACGTCTGATATAGCTGGTACGATTTCTGAAGCCCTGTGCCCCCTGCTGGATCAGATGACTAATCTCAACAAGAACTTTAATGCCCTGCAGAAAGAACTGAAAGAAACTAAGACAAAATCAGAGAAGACAGCTCAAAAGCTGTAAAAGGTTGAATGTAAGACCAAAGCATTGGATCAAAGAATGGATGTAGCATATAAAGAAAAACAACAATTATTACAACTACAAGTGGAAAGATCACTATGTTTTAAGATTCCAAGGTATTCCAGGAAAAAAAAGATGAGAATCTGAAAGAGAGCCTAAGTGAAGCACTAGCTCCCCTGATCAACAGTAAACCTGAAATATTACAAGCCAATATGGACATGGTGTACAAAACATATTCAGAGTTTGTCAAGAAAAATAATGTCCCAGGGGAAATATTTGTAACATTTGCGAAAAGATCAACAAGAGAGTTGATATTTAAAGCATCTACTGGGACAGTGTTAAAGATTCAAGAAGAAATAAAGATTTTAAAAGGTGTTCCATTTGAAATACGAAAGAAGAGAAAGCAATATAGAAACATTACAGCATTTCTTCAGGGATGGATTTTACCAGAAGGACTTATATTCAACTATAAAGGGAAAAAAGAAAAGATCAACTGTCTTGGCAAAGAGAAAATTGCATGTTTTGACAGATTCTTCTTCTTACAGTGCATAATTCTACAATTCTAGAGAAGCCTTCTATAGAATTGTTGACTTATGCACTGTAAGATTGTGAGCTTTGGTTCCAGGAAAAATATGTCTGCCTGAAGAAGAATCTGTTGAAACATGTAATTTTTGCCTGGGAGGTGTGTTGCTTGCTTTGATGCTTGCTGAATCACTTTGTGTGGATACATAACTGCCTGCTGCATCTCTCATGCTTGCTTTGATGGTTGCTGAATGACTTTTTGTGGAGAACATAACAGCCTGCTGCATCTCTCATTGTCATATCATTTACGACTGTTGCCACCATCAGTCTCTTATCAGGAGCAAGATAGTCTACAGCATTGGAATAGGTCTCTGTAGCTGTAGACTTTTCTATTAGTAGATATATATAATGTACTTTAGGTTTTTGTATTATAATGAATATGTGTAAGATATACTAGGGTCTCTTTGTATGTAAATCAATATATGAAGACACAAGTGCATATTAGTAGAGTATGTTTCGTTCTAACATGGTGTTTCTTTATGTTTGTCTGCAATGGAAAACTGCAGTTTTGTTACTTGCCCAAAAGCTTAGCTAGCCTCCCTTCCCTTCTTTTGTTCCTGCAGTTGGAGAAGAGATAGTAGGGGATGGTGGTAAGAGAGTGATTTGTGAAGATATAGCAATGCAAGTTAAAAACTGTAATTTGATTAAATGATTAGGCTTTTATCTTTTCCCTGCTGATGATATTTGATAGCGATACAAATTAAGCCCAGGTGTGAAACTTGTGGCCTCAGCAGTTAGAAACACTTTAATGATGTACTTCGGGGGCTTTTTCTATGTGGGACAAGAGACAGCAATGACCTCCACTCAACTGGATCTGAATATTTACAGCCTGTCATATTAAAAGTGTTTGGTTACCAGATAGTTTGGCACATGGTTTGTGACATAACACTGACTTCAAGAAAAGAAGGGAAGGACTTACGTTTTGCCATAATTTTTCTCAGGATATTACATAGTTCAAAGGCTGAGATCTCACCATCCTGTGGAAATGAAAGGCAAAGACAGCGCTGGGAAAACCATTAGCTTTAAATATCATCCCTTCTGTTGCAATGACCAACACATTTTTCCAGACAGAGATTTTCACTGATGTTCTTGGGGGTCTGACCCTTAGCCAGGGATAGTGCATTTTTAAAAAGAGACCTTGATAAGGATAACCAAACCACTCACCTCTCCAGCTAACTGTCCAAACAGTTTCTTAAAACTTGGTTCAATTTCATCTTCAGTGACTTCTTTCTACAAAAAGGAATGAATGGCAGAAACATCTAAGGAAGATTTAATAATCTGAACAGGCTTTGTCTCTAGGACTACGATAAATACATCTGTAATGGACAGTAAATGGTTAATGCTTTAACCTGGTCTGAGACCCTTGAGTGACAGGGCATTCTAATGGAATTCCATGGCTGAGAGTATCGGTTAAGAGTGGAGAGTTTTAAAGACCTGTCTATATAACCAAACAACTATTTGATTGTCACAAACTATCTATTGTTTATATTTATACAAAGTTACCTCATTCCTGTTGCCTGTTCACCTTCTAAGTCCTAAATCTGATACCAACCTAACCATTTCCCTCAAAAGTGAAATAAATCATTTTGGTAGTTTTGAATTACCATCAGTCTCTTGTGTGCCATTATCAGACTTAGACAAAAGGGTGATTTTAGTCAGTCCCTTAGTTCCCTAGGCTGTATCAATATACATTTAAACAACTGGATGGAACAAAGAAGAAAGAAAAGGGGCTGCTCAGCTAAGAAAAAGATATGGAGAAGCAGGGAAATGTATTAAAATTTAATTTTCACTCCCGAGGCCTGGTTTAAAATTCTTTTTGGACTGAATAATGCATAAATCCTCCCGTGAAACTCAGGGTGTTTCTCTCATGCTGCAGTGTTAAAACTACAGATAATGCAAGAGAAGACACCTATTTTGCCATTTGCTGTGAATGATGGAAATATTTTGGTATAATCCAGGGAGAGTGATGCGTGTACAGCAGGAAGCTTTTCAACATTTCATTTGATTTAAAACAAAACCAAGCTTTGCACAACATTTCAAACCTCAATGTTTGGAAATAAAGAACAATGGATGTGGCTCTAATTGTGATAAAACTTATAGACATGTATAACCTTATCGGACAAGAATGTCTAGTGGTCTAATTCCCAGAACATGTTCCTACTCGAGGGGGAACGAGCAGGAACGGCGTTCCGGGAGTAACAAGCCCAGGAGTAGGGAACCCAGGCATTCTTGCATGCCCATCCTTTGCTTCCCCAGCCAGCCTGCCGTGGGGAAGGGAAGGGAAGGGCAGGCAGACATACGCCCTTTCCCCCCTGAGCCTCTCTGCTTTTGCGGAGAAACTCGGGGAAGGGGGGGGGGTTTAAATGCGTTTCTTTTCCTTCCCCATCTGGGGAAGAAAAAAAAGACATTTTAAACATGCCTGCCCTTTGTCAGGGGATGTTGCATATGCAAATGAGTTATGCAAATGAGCTCCTGCACCTCTTTTTCTACGAAATGACCCCTGCTACTCAGTATGTAACACTTCAAAGAATCGTAGACATTATTCTTATTATAGCATTTATATCCTACCTTTTTTGATTGTAGAACCCAAAGTGGCATGCATAAGGTTCCTAAAAGATCTCCCATCCAAACACTAACCAGGACCTTAATCTGCTAAACTTGAGCAAGGTTGCAGCATCACATGATTTCTTATTGCACTCTGGATAGGGATAGTACCATACTGCAATACTGCAGATCTCTCTTACTACTGACACTGCTAAAAGAATTTGGAATGGGGGTATTCGTAATAGTGAGCAAAAGGGTTTCTCCCTGACAAGCCCATTATGAGCTGAATTCACAACTCCACTGAAGTTGAAGCACTACAACAGAAGCAATAGTCTTGTACGTATGTATATATGAAGACAAATATTCATTTCTAAGGAAATGTAATACTGTGCAGTTTTGCAGTAGCTCCAAAACACAGCAAGCATGGAAAGCAAAAGTGTATTCCAGAGGAAGATGTTTGCAGCAGTCTGGTTTCAACTAAAAACAGATTTCATCAAATTAGGCAGCATACCTCTTCAACATTGGCGTCAATTTCATCATCAAGAACTCTAAAAACAGATAGGAATCAATATTAAAGAAAGCTAGTTACAGATAGTGATCTTCATGTTAAACCTTCTAATGATTCTCTTAGAATTATTTAAGAAAATATCAAAGAAAACAAGTCATAAAGTCTCCAATCCTGTTCCACAGATGTGATCATGATATTTCATGATGATTATTCAGTGTCTGATGAAAGAGATGGAAGTGTGTTTCCATTCGGAGGGTATCAGTGTTGTGCAACATACAAAAACTGGATCGGAGCCTAAGGAAGCAATATTTGATTTATACTTTCACAGAAACAGGTTTTAAATGAAACAATTAATATAATATTAATATCAAATCCTACCTGAGGAAACCAGTGGCAGAAATAGGTTTTTCATCAGACTTATTTTTATATAACCTCAACATAACTTCAAGAAGCTCAGAATGGCTTCTGCAGTTCTCTCCATCTTAGGTTAGGCTGAGAGAGAGAGTGACTGGTCCAAAGTCGTTCATTGATCTTCACAGCTAAGTGGAAATCTGAACCTAGGTTTCCCCAATTCTTGTCTGACTCTCACTACTAATCATCTTTAAATCAGACTGCTGCAAGGGGAAAAACACTACGCATATGAGTGCACAAAAGCACATACCAATTCACAGAAGATCTGGCAGTGATAGGAGGAAGTCATGGACGTTATAGGTGGGGATGAGGCTTTGTGAATGCAACAATGGGTGCCACGCTCTTGGTGAGGTCTGGAGCAGGACCAAGAGGCATGTGTTGCACAGTTGTTTTGAGCGTAATCCACAGAAAATATGTACAATAAAACTGCTTCTCTTAGGGCTTGTCTGGAGAGATACATGAAAGAGATCTGACGCTCCCCCCCCCCAAATACATAAACACTCAAAAAGTAATTCTACATCATTTTGATGAAAAATAATGATACAATTATTTTATATGACCTTGAAGATTAGCTCTGAGTAGCATGTTGTATTGTGTCTATGAATTAGGGTTGGGATTTGGGTTACAGGGTGTAATGGTTGGGTTATGCCATAGAGCAGGCAACCTTTTTCAGCCTGTGGGCACCTTTGGAATTCTGAAACAAGGTGGTAGGCGCAGCCACAAAATATATATACTGGCAAACAGGAGAGAGAGAATAAAACCAACACTCTGGTGGTAGCTGTTATTCCAATTTCCCATCAGAAACCCTGATGGGCAAATCCCCAGCCGGTCCCACCAACTGGCACCAGGAAAGGTATTGATGGGTGCCATGGTGCCCATGGCACCATGGTGGGGACACCTGCCACAGGACCCACCCTTCAAAGCAGCTATTTTCTCCAGGGCAACTGATCTCTTTAGTCTGGAGATCAGTTAAATTAGGGGAGATCTTCAGGCCCCACCTGGAGGTTGGCAACTCTGCTATGAATTATGGATGCTGGTTATGTAGAATCTAGACACACAGAATCCAGACACATAGCCTGATAAGAGGAAGGCTAGCTTGGGAGTTTCGTCCTTGCTGCAATGCACACAGCAGAGGGCTCTAGCTCTCATCACTTGGTTTCCCCTATAGCTGCAAGGATAGTTTGACTATCACAGAGATGAAATAACAGTTCCCCTTTAGTTCCTAGTTTCTGGATAGTTAAAAAAAAATCAGTGACTCAACAGGCCCTGGAGCCCCACTGCTCTCACAGAACCGAAGATGAATCTGCCTTCCCTGCTTATTTACAGCCTGTGGCCCATCCTAATCACCTGTTCTGGCAGAGACATAGTTGGCAACAACAGTACTTTTCCTCACAGGAGCCAAGAGCTCCAAATGGATGAGGTACAATAAGTTTGTATTCTCTAAACTGCATGGTTCCTCAGATTCATTGAGTCATCTTAGCTAAGGAAAGAAAAACAGAAAATAAGGAAAACTGGTACATACTGTGATTCTGCATTCTTCTCAGAGAACACTCGGAGGCAGAAATCTCCATTTTTGTTGGGTTCAAAAGTGGATGGCACAATAATGTATTCTCCTGCTGGAAGCTTGAATCGGTTTAACACCTCTCGGAGATTGATGAAAGTATTTGATCGCTCTTTTGCACGGTTTGTTAGAAAGTAGTTTTTATTCAGGTGAACATTAGTTTGGCCAGAAAACTTCATAAAAGAAAGCAACACAACCAATGGTATTATCCCAGTACTGAAGAAATAATACTAAAATACTATATATATAGACCTCTGAGACTAAATAAACATTGACAAACACTGGATTATTACATGAGAGGGGAATATATCATATCTTGGAACATGTTCCTTCAATTAGTGTAAAAGATTCTTCAGTTCAGCTCTTACAGTTGCCAGCACTGCCTTGGCAAATGCTGGGAGATTTTGAGTACAGTGTCTAGGGCAACTAGAGACTGGGGAGGATATGACATCATGTCCAGGTGACACTCTAGGAATTTCCCCTAATTTCTATGGTGTTTGCTACGGGGAAATTCCTAGAGTGTTCCTATGGAGGCTATTTTTTCCTGCTCCTCAATTTCTTGGGGGTGGGGGGATTAGGGCTGAGGAAAAAGGCAAGCCTATCAGCTCTAAAGGTAAAGTAAAGGTAAAGGTTTCCCTTGCTCAAAAGCCAATCGAATCCGACTCTAGGGGGCGGTGCTCATCTCTGTTTCTAAGCTGAAGAGCTAGTACTGTCCAAAGACGTTTCCACGGTCATGTGGCTGGCATGACTAAACGCAGAGGTGCACGGAACGCTGTTCCCACCAAAGTGGTACCTATTTATCTACTTGCAATTTCTTGCTTTCAAACTGCTAGGCTGGCAAGAGCTGGGATCAGAGATGGAAGCTCGAACTGCAGAGCTACAGAACTTCCAGTCTGAAGCTTCGGTGTCTTAACCTCTGAGCCACCGCAGCCACCTATCAGCTCTACTGGCCATGAAAAAAGGGTTCTGCAAAACACTGCATCTAGGGTTGCCAAATGTCTTGAGAAAATATGTCCTGTCCCTTTAATAATGTGTGGAAATGGGCAGCTGAAGTTTTTCATGGCATGAAGGTAAATAATATCACCTGGTAACTAATAACCCATTAATACTCTGCATCTTATAGGACGTTTATGAGATCCTATGAGATGGCAGTCAAAGCCGCTAAGAGGGAGTTCTATGCGGCTACAATTGCATCTGAGAACTCATGCCAAGCCCAATTGTTTAGAACGATTCGGTCTATAAGAGCTCTGCCACAGGGCAGACCAAATGCTAGGGAATTGGACATCGGCTGTGAGGCATTTGCGAGCTGTTTCACGGATAAAGTTGAAGCCCCTTGCATGTCTTTGATTGCGGTTTTGGATCATGTCAGCCCGCTCAGCCTGGAGGAAGTGGACAGATTGCTCACAACTGTAGGGCCAACCACGTGCAGCCTTGATCCGTGCCCTTACTGGCTTATTAAAGCCGGCCATGAAGGGTTCCGAGGTGCCCTAATGGAAATTATCAACAAGTCCCTCTCTGAGGGGCTGTTCCCTGGGGCACTCAAGGAAGTGATGGTTCACCCTCTCCTGAAAAAACCATCTCTGGATCCCGCCGAATTGGCTAACTATCGGCCGGTTTCCAATTTGCCCTATTTGGGCAAATTAATTGAGAGGGCGGTGGCGATACTGCTGCAGGGCTTTATGGATGACACTTCCTTATTAGATCCCTTCCAGTCCGGCTTCCGCCCAGGACACAGGATGGAGATGGCGTTGGTTGCTCTTATGGATGACCTCCAGAGGCATCTGGATCGGGGCGGTTCGGCGGCACTGTTGTTGTTGGACCTGTCAGCCATGTTTGACATGGTCGACCATCAGTTGCTGACCCACCGCCTTGCCAACATGGGGATTCAGGGGATTGCCTTGCAATGGCTTGCTTCCTTTCTCCAGGGTTGGTGACAAAGGGTGGTGCTAGGGGAACAGCAGTCCAGGAGACACCCACTTGAGTGCGGAGTGCTTCAAGGGGCAGTGCTTTCCCCGATGTTATTTAACCTCTATATGTGCCCCCTTGCCCAGATTGCCTGGAAGTATGGGCTGGGATGTCACCAGTACGCTGATGACACCCAGCTCTATCTGATGTTGGGCGGCCAGTCAGACTCCAGACCAAAAGATCTGGACCAGGCACTGCAAGCCGTGACTGGTTGGCTTAGGCTGAGCCAGCTGAAGCTGAACCCGGTGAAGACGGAGGTCCTGTGCCTGAGTCGGGGCAGTTTGGGGGTAGGGATCCCACTCCCGACCTTCGGTGGGGCACCATTAGTGCCAGCACCGGTGGTTAGGAGTTTGGGAGTGCTCCTGGATACCTCCTTAACAATGGAGGCCCAGGTAGCAGCCACTGCTAAGTCGGCCTTTTACCATCTGCAGCTGATTCGGCAGTTGGCTCCCTTCCTTGACCGTGATGAGCTGGCTACAGTGATCCATGTGATGTTCACCTCAAGACTAGACTACTGTAATGGTCTCTACATGGGGCTGCCCTTGTCACAAATCCGGAAGCTGCAGCTAGTGCAGAATGCCGTGGCCAGGCTTCTGATGGGCCTTCCTAGATGGGAGCATGTCCGGCCTGCACTGAAGGCACTGCACTGGCTGCCAATAGCATACCGAATTCGCTTCAAGGTGCTGGTACTTACCTTTAAAGCCCTATATGGCCAGGGTCCGACATACCTGAGGGACCGCCTTTCCCCATATATACCCCAGAGAGCACTACGGTCGGGGTCACAACACCGATTGACCCTCCCAGGCCCTAAGGATGCCAGGCTCACTGCCGCCAGGGCCTTTTCAGTGGCGGCTCCATACTGGTGGAATGAGCTCCTGGAAGAGGTCAACGCCCTGCGAGACCTTCTACAGTTCTGCAGGGCCTGCAAGACGGAGCTCTTCCACCAGGCTTTCAATTAGGAGCCGCCCTCACCACTACCACCAACATCTGTGGTTATGGGCCGGCCTCGGCTTTCAGATCGAGCTATGCCATTGTGTGACGCCAGAAGATCACTGAGTCGGAATTTGTCTGCTTGGTACATCATATAGTACGCCATCTCAATTAATGATGGAATGATGATCACTACTAGCACTTTATGTTTATCTGACTGTTTTAAAACGTTTTAAATGTTTTATGTGGATTTTATGGTACCTTGTACCGACTAATGTGAGCCCTCCTGAGCCTGTTCGCGGGGAGGGTGGGATACAAATGAAATAAATAAATAAATAAATATTAAAAGGATAGGGCACTTTTCTCCAGGCCTGTTGGCAATCCTAACTACAACTACAGAGCAAAAGTATTGGGGGGACGCAGAGAAATCTACAGTGATTCCCAGAATTGCCCTGAGAACAGAAAAGTACACAAATATCAGAGCTGTGAAAAGGCTGAGATTAATTCCCTCAGCAGGATGAAAGGAACTGAAAATACTTTACACCATAGGGATGTGAGCCCAGATAAAGCAGAGCAGGTCTTCTGCCCTGGGCCTTATCTACTGCTTTACAATAAAAAAACCTCCTGGTTGTATGGCTCTACATGTCCACCCTATTGGGCCTACCATTTTTACTCCAGACAATGTAGGCAAACACCTTATTCCAATGGAAGAGGGGCTAGATTAGGCTGTGGATCAGGGATCCCATAATTTTATAGTTTTAGGATAACCACATACCATGACTTGAGAAGAAAATGGCATATTACATAGCTGCCCAGCGTATCTCAACTACCTGGTGGCTCCTTTATGTTGGCTCATTTTAATTCAATCCCAACAGCAGAACTCTTTGGCCGTTTTGGAAGGATCCCATTAGCCGACAGATTTTGCAGCTGTGACAGGGAGTCTTAATACCTTGCTCCATTGTTTACCGGACTGTCCAAAATTCCATAGGTATGGAATGATATTTGTTTCTCCCTTTTTAAAGGATCTGGTTTGTATCCCATCCCCCTGTAAGATACAGATTCTTTTGCCTGGAAGTGATCATACTACTACTCTGGCAGGTGCCAATTTTTTTCCCTATGTAATCAAATCTGATCTGGACAACTTGGTGCTCTAATTGTTATGACTGTATTTGTTGTTACCACTATTGTTGTTATTTTGTTGTTCTTTTGTTGACGAACTGTTGATGCTCAAGACTGTAGTCATAAGAGCAGAGAATAAAGATATGATGATGGGATAAAGATATGATGAAATATTACATAGTTATTTTCAAATAAGCAGTTATCATCATCTTTTATGGTTGGTTGTGGTAATCAACTTGTTTAATTTGAAACAAAATAAGTGACTTCTTAAGGTATCGCTGGGAACCACAATAAAACCCAGGAAAAATTGTTTAGTCTCTTAAATATAGCTTACCCTTTTATACTTTGATATAAAATACTGTATACAATTATATTTGTAACAATTGTATCATAACAATAAATCTGTATGATAACAATAAATTAAAATTGTATTGACTTTATTGTAATTCTGTGTTTCAGAACACTGACAATAGGGTTTGGTAATTAGCAGAAGGCTGTTTTTCTTTCCGTTTTACTAAAGTAATGCTTGAAACACCTATTATTTGACCATATATGACTGGTAATTTACCTAATCAAATTTTCACTAATATTATGCCCTTGTAGGGTTAGGCACTATTTTAAAACAGTTTTAAAATAAATATAATACAGCTTTGTCACTGAATCTGAATTTCAGAGACATTGTTGCTCATTTTTAAGTCTTCATGTGATTAATTACTTCCACTGGATTTTGAAATGGAGAAACATAAAACCTGCATTATGATAATGACATATAGGTCTAACATTTTAAAAATCACCTTTAAAACACTGCTTCTTAAACTACACCCCTGGCTCAGGGTAGTCTTGGGCTAGAGACACAATATATAATGCATATTACGTACCTTCTGTGGTACCTGTGGGTGAGCAAAATAAGACACAAGTTATTTACCTTTTTTAAATTGACCTACATCTACATAACTCCCTCTCAGCCACAACTCAAACTGTGACTGACATTATTTCCTATTAAGCTAGGTATCATTCACTGATATTTCAACAAGGAGTCCTAATGGAAATTACAGGCTAGGTAACATTGGTAAAGTTCCCTCTAAGCTGTGGAGTCTTGTGAGCAAAAATTCTACTTTGTGAGCTACTGGCTATTAAAGGTGTGAGCGAGCGATTTGGCTGCTGCATAAATTAGTTTGCTCTGGAGCCATCCTTCATGAGCTAAGACAAAAATCTGTGAGCTGGGGGCTAAAAAATTGTGAGCTAGCTCACACTAACAGCTTAGACGGAACACTGGTCTGCTGTGACTCCTCAAAATATGGCACTTCATAGAGCAAGGAGGGGGATAACAGATGCTACAATCAAATCAGTGAAGGATGTACATTTGTGAACTCACCATTTGTATTAAAGGATAACCCAAACACTGTCCAGTTTGTGAGGAGGATTTTGAATGTATTATTTTGTAACCCATTTGTGATGCATTTTAGCTCATTTCCCCCCTTAAAAGATCTACATCTTTATCCGACAAACCTCAGTTTTGCCAGGAAGTAAGAAAAAAATGAGCTTGCCTCATAGATGGCAAAGCCAATAGTATGCATATCCTCTCCCATCTTCCTTTGCTTCCGGCGGTGTTTCTGAATCAGGCCCACTAGGAAGGTGCAGCCTTTCTCAGGATCATCAGGATCTTCATCTTCTTCCTTAAGTTTAATCAAATACTGTGGATTCATCCAAAATGTATCTGACAAAACAAAGGATGTTTCTGAAACCATTCTCATTTCACAGCATTTCCAAACATATCCTTGCTTACAGTACATGGGAAACATAGTCCTTCCATTTCAGATTTCTATGTCCACATTATGGACATATTTTAGGATTAATTTTACCCAAAATTGTTAGTACTTGTAACTGCTTTTGAACCTCTGAATTGCAGTGAAGTTCAGGTTGTAAATGTTATGCTGTGAACCAAATTTCTGGAAGACCCAGAATCTGTGGCCAGTTTCAGACGGAGGCTTAAGTGGCTTGCCAATGCCTGTGTAGAGCACCAGTATCAGCCTCCTGGTACTCAGTATGAGCCTGATTCTTAGAAAAGGAAAAGGATAAATACTTGATAAGGACTGCGAACAATTTTTGTCCAAATATAGGGTCATATGGGATGGATTTGCTTAACAAATATAAGCTTGAAAACCTTATTATTGCATCAATAACCTTTCTGTTGTAATTTCTGCATATCTATTGCTTTTGCTTGAATTTGTGAGATCTGGGATTATTTCTTCCTCATGTCAGTGGCTCAGTGCTGGCTTTAACAGTTGCCAAACCCAGGTTTCTTATCTTTTTCCTTTTAACAGATGGACATTGGCTTGCAAGGCCACTCTGAGAAGACAGTTACAGGCTGGACCCCAACTGACACAATATCCAAGTGTCCTCCAGCAAACAATTTCTGAAGAAGACTTTACAACATTCAAGATGAGCACAAAAATAGGGCCATAGACACATAAACCATATCAAGGTAGATTATTAGGTCTATCAAGGTCACTATTGTACATTTTGACTGGCCGTTCACCACCAACATCTCAAGTGGAGCCCTTTTTAACTGGAGGCATTGGGTATTGGACCTGGAAACTTCTGCATGCAATGTGAATGCACTGCTACTGAGTCACAGCTTCACCTCGGACAATGTAATAGACAATGGGGGGGGGGAATCTCTAAATGCAAGCATCCCAAGATTTGATGCAATAGCAAACTATTGTACAGAATGGAGCACACTGACTGCAGGTTCAAGAGTGACTGTGACAATCAGATGAAGCTAATGTACATATGTATATGCTGTCAAGTAACAACTGACTTACAGCAACCCCAGCATGGGGTTTTCAAGGCAAGTGAGAAACCTTCCTTGGTGGTCTCTCATGCAAACCCAGACCTGCTTAGCTTCCAAGATCTGATGAGATGGAGCTGTAACATGCCATCTTCCCTCCTGTGAAGCTAATGTACCCTTCAGAAAATTAAACTGGAATGTGCAGCATGCTTCCAAAAGCACAAACGGTTATGATGCACTAAAGTAAAAAAAAAGCTCCTAATGGCAGAGAACTAAAATAGAGATACATACCCAGATGGTCCCAAACACAGAATTCAATGAAGTCCTGATGTGGAAAGATGCTATGTAATTCTTTATGCTTGCTAGGGAAACATCAGGGAAAAGCCAATCACTGTTAAAAGCAAAAGCTGTCTAAAGAACAACTTACCGGGGTAATTTCTGCAGCCCCCAGCAGTGGACCCTCTTCGCCAGTTCCCGTCCATAATATTCAGGCTCCACTTCTTGTATTTCTCACTGGCCAGTGTATCTGGAGTCAAATTGCAGATCTCAAGGCGGGAGTAATGCCTCAGGAAATCACTGAATGACATCCTATGAAAGTAATGCCAGGTGCACACACAAAAGTTCAAGTAAGAACAGAGGACTTTGACATGCTTCTGGAATTAATGGCCACCAATGTGCTATTTAGGGCTGCATCCACACATGATTTGTTCTTGCACTATAGCAAACTATATGCAACTATGTGCACAAGACAATCCTGGAGGTATCTGATTGCTATAATTTGATATCCAATAATGTTTGGGTGTAGTCTTTCTTAACTGACCAAAAGTCCATTTAATGAGCTGGGGCAGGTCACATAAGCCTCCGTGATTCAATACCTAGACTGTTGCCAAGTAGTCTAATAAGTATCACATTGGGGATACTTATTGGGGGGGGGGTTACACACACCCTAGCAGTGAAGATCCAGGACTTGTGTGGGGCAGTCTATCAGTTTTACACAGAGTTAACTACCCAGATGGTAGCATTTTTACTCAGGAGTAAACGATCTGATGGTACAGCAGGTTGTGAACAATGCCTCTTTCAAAACACAGTGGATCCAGTGCTTCTTTACAGCTTCTTCCTGTCACCCTCTCCAACATCAGTTAAGTCAAGAATGACCATTCTCCATCATGATGGCAAAATGCATCGGCAAGCTACAGCAATAATTAACAGTCATGCCCTTGACACAACTTTCTCCCACTGCCTACTTACCGGGCTGCTGTAATTCTCATGGCTCATTATCTAGCCAGATGTTCAAAGGCTGAATACAAGTGTGTGCATCTATACACCCAGAACCTTACTAAGCAGTAGTAATTGTAAAGACTTCCTACCTTCGGTAAGACATCCTTACCAGAATTCTCCATCTTCATGTCTCTTGGTTAGTCTCTCTCTCACATCAGGATCAACACTATTCCAGCTTGGGCAGCTATAAATATAGAGTCAAAGTTATCTGAAGTTTACAGCTGACCTTGAAAGCAGTAATTGGGTTCTGCAATAATCTATAGGCCTCTACAGCCAGTTTAAGAGAACCCCAGAACACAGTGAGTCACGATAAGCATTTGAATGAGCCCTATGACTATTTGCATAGAAGACGGCATGGTATAGCCCAATCTCGTCAGGTCTCAGAAACTAAAAGTCAGCTGGGACTTGACAGCACTTTACGCGCACGCACACACATGCTTTCTACGTGCAGAATTATCTTGATAAATCAGACCTCAACTCCTTTGTATTGCCTGGATGCTAGTGATATAAAGGCGGGGGGGGGGGCGAATGCTTGGGAGAAACACACAAGCAGGCCTTTTGAGGATTTCCCTCTCCAGTTTTTCTAATGGAAAAACTGAAAGAACACTGCTGATAGTCTCTATTCCCTAATACCGCATGGAAAGCCGTTTCTAATTTTTTTTAAAAAAAACCTTTTGTTTATGTTGTCCTTTTCAGATGGCAAAAATTAAGATTTATAGACATATAAGTTTCACAAACATAACAAACAGCACAATTTTGTTTACTATGAACACCTATGCTTTTTATGTTCTTAAAATAAATTAGGGCTTCATAAGGAAGTAAACACTGCAAGTTTTAAAGCTCACAACGTTTATATTTCTGTCCCCCAAACTGAAGCCCATTCATTCCTCACCCCTCACAGCTTCCAGGTTTTGGAAAATATACCTGAGGAAGGGAGCTCTGACTCTCGAAAGCTCACACCCTGAGAATCTTGTTGGTCTCTAAGAGGCTTCTGGACTCAAATCTCGCTGGTCTACCGCAGACCAACACAGCAGTCCTAATCTCTGCCAAATAACTGTATGTAGCCTGTTAGTTACTGGTCAGGTGCAATAAATGAGTGGGAGATATCGGCAGGGAAGCCTAGAGCAAGCTAAGCCTTCCCAGAGGCTTACAGGTCACTGTCAGCTAAGCTGATCATCGACCACACTCTCCCTCCCTGCTGCACTGTATTCCCTAAACAATGAAACAAAACAGGCCTCACTCTATTATTGCCACTTCACCACATTCCTTAAGCTTTTTGTGTTGAGAAAAATAAGAACATAAGAGACGCCAATATTGGATCAGGCCAATGGCCCATCTAGTCCAACACTCTGTCACACAGTGGCCAAAAATACCAGGTGCCATCAGGAGGTTCAAAAGGGAATTAGATAAGCATATGGAGCAGAGGTGGACCTCCTGATGGCACTGGTATTTCTGGCCACTGTATGATACAGAGTGTTGGACTGGGTGGGCCTTTGGCCTGATCCAACATTGGCATCTCTTATGTTCTTATGTTCTTATGAGGTCCAGCAGTGGGGCCAGGACACTAGAAGCCCTCCCACAGTCCCCCCCCCAAGCACCAAGAATACAGACCACCACTTGCCCCAGACTGAGATTTCCTATCTATACCTTGTGGCTAATAGCCACTGATGGACCTCTGCTCCATATGTTTATCCAGTTCCCTCTTGAAGCTGTCCTTGCTTGTAGCCACCACAACCTCCAGTGGCATTGAATTCCATGTCTCCGTAGAGACTGTCAAAAATTGCCAATGCCGACTATATTTCAAGTCGTCATGGCGGGGTATTGGGAAAAGTTTCCAATTAGCAATAATCGCGCCTCGGATTAACCTCATTGGCTACGATACTGCCACTGCCACTGCGCACTCTTTGGGTGAAGAAGTTCTTCCTTTTATCTGTTCTAACCCGACCATCCAGGCCTGGTGATTTATCAGTTTTTAAGTTGTCTAGCAGGCATAGGACCTCCTCTCTCGTCACCTCAATCTGACTCAGGTCTCTCAACACCACTCCCGAAATCAGTGGTTCTGGAGTGGGCAAGCACTTCTCATCTTCCACAGTGAAGACAGAGGCAAAAAATGCATCCAGCTTCTCAGCCATTTCCCTATCATCCTTCAGTACTCCTTTTACCCCTTGGTCATCCATACCAAATAAAAACTTAATAAGAAATACATTATCACTGGCTGCTCAGTTAAAGTCCCTCCCTTGAAATATAAATTATGCAAAATGGCGGAAGGTTTGAAGAGACTTTTTATGGAGAGGATAGCATGCCACTAGGCAGATTTTTCACTTTTCACTGAAATAATGTTCGTTTGGAGCGGTTTTATTGTTTATGTTGGCAAACTGAAAACAAGCATGTGATGAAGTGAGATCATTTCTCCTAATGCCTTTGAAATTTTCCCTTTGGAAAAGACTGAAGCCACACAGTCCTGCTTGGTGAGTTGCCACTACTGGGGAGGGAGATGGAGGGTGCGTCCTGTGAAAGCATAATTGATAGCAAGTGCCACTAAAGCAGCGAGATTTTTCTGCTACTTTGGGCCACCAACTCTGTGTCTGGGATACTGAGAAGGAGGTTGCTACTAAATAAACCAAGATTTTTATATGCAGAATAACAAGAAACCACAGATGGGCTTGGATCCACTGCAGTGCTTCTGCAGACGGATGTATTTCTACCCATGGAGTGCAATTTTCTCACCTCCTTGCTCCTGCTGTTGAAGTGGAGTATGTGAGAAAGTCACATTGTACAGATGGAAATCCTTCCCTCTGCAGAAATGTTGCAGTGGATCCAAGCTTTAGTAGCTACAGTTAACAACCTAGGTACAACTACAAGCTGTTGTCTATAGTTCGTTGGTCAGCTTGCATTGTGATATCATGGTAAACTGGATTTTAAAACCAAACTGTGGTTTATAAACCATGATATCTGAATAAAGCCACCAACACAAACGAAAGGGATCTCAGATAATGTAAACTGAGAATGAACTGCCACATGAGGTTTCGGCATATATGAGGAGAGAATCTGAACTGAACATTTACATTCCACTTTTCTTCTATCACAGAACTCAGCAGCATCTGCAAGCTTCCCAGGAGGTCTCCCACTCAAGCACTGACTAAACCTATAGTGTTGGACTGGATGGGAATATTGCTGAATTATGTGCTTTCAACTGTATGCTTCACTGGGGCAATATTGCTGAATTATGTGCTTTCAACTGTACCCTGGCCTTTAACTACTATGGCCTCCCCACAATGAGTTCTAGAAATAGAGATGACCAGAGACTTCTAAGCAAGGATTCTTAGCATCGTTAAAAAACTAGGTTCCACACAAGCCACTGTTATTGAACATATGTGAAAGGCAGAAACTCACTTATCATTCCATTTTCCAGTCCATTCTACTTCCCCCCAGGGGTTTCGGATTCTGATCAATTTCTGCATGCTGCCTCGGAAATTCACCTGGTGGCATAAAACAGAATAAATTTACTATTATATCCACCAATATGGTGATCAAGAAAGCAAAGAACTGACACTTTAAAACTGTACTTTCCCTCCCCGTTTAATGAGATGGCATACGTTTTTAATAAGCATGTGATACATAATTGTGGTTTTTACAGCAAAATTTACATTTCCTGTGGACTAGAATTTTTCATCAAATCAGCAGTCAAATTATGCACAAAACCCCTCCCAAGCCAATGTTTTCCTAGACTAGTTCATGCCATCCTCCACACTGCTGCTTCTGATTTCTGCAAGTTAGTGCAGCTTCCGACCTTACAAAAAATGGCAAGTTTAAGTGTCTTAGATGCCACGCACAAACCAATCCAGTAATGTTGGGATTGCTTTCTGTAATATAGTTCTACACTTCTGGGAAATGTGGGGGATTATTCTAATAATGTGGAGCATCCTGCTGATTGTGAGGGCATTTCCCATGCAGCAGGCACCTTATATGATCTGGACACAATCAAAGATCTAGTATACTATCAGTGCAATTCCAAACAAAGTTAAAGGCATCTAAGCCCATGGACTTTAATAGACTTACAAGGGTATAAACTCTGTTTAGGATTGTAGTGTATGTATGGAAATGTCATGTATATCAAGCATTGAGGGGGGAAATGCCTTGATCCAGTAGTTAAAAAAAACAAAAGAAAATAAGTGGCTGGTTATCACTTGAGTTATATTTTAGTGGGATGAAATGCTCAATGATGAAAAAATACACACATCATGTATAGCTTCTTGTCTTCTCTCAGAAACTGCATGCTATGCGCTTCGTCTTTAGTCTTTTGCCTTTGTATGTATTTGGTGGAAGCAAGCAAGCAAGGTGAACAAATCCTTCTCGGAGGTATTTTCCCCTCCCTTTCTGTCCAGAAACAGCGACATCAAGACACGTGGCTGAGAATTTAAAACGCAAGGATTTATGCTCCCTTGAGCAATCCCATGTATAAAGATGCAGCTCATCGTCCCTTTCTGAGTGGTCCTAAGATGAGATCTGGTGCGGTAGAGAGGACAGCGTTACGCTGGGACCTGGGATCAAACTTCTGTCAGGAAAACCCACAGGATCGTCCTGATCCTCTCCCGGCCTCAGAATGAAGGTGCCCCATTCACAGGGTGGTTATGAAGATGAATGAAAAGCGGACTGCAAAAGCCTATGTTCATTCTATGCATTATAGTCTATGTTCACTGTATGCACTATAGCAATTATGTGGTAATAAAGGTCAGTGGTAATTCTTGGTTAGTGGTCTGGAACAAAGCAGCCTCTTGGAACAACCTGGAGGGACGTCAGAGGCAGAATCCGGTTCTGTTTTGTGTATTTCTCAATCAAAGACGCATGTTCTCTCCTGACTATACTGGGAAATGCCAGAGCCAAAATATCCAAGGCCAGCTCCAATCGTAAGTCTGCCCATTGCTCATTAGCGAAGCTCAGATGGCCAGGGACTCAGCTTTGGACATTTTAATTACAAGAGCAGGGATGTTTCCCACTTAATTACTCTGGGCCCCTTCCAAAGCCTGCTGAAATGAGCAAAGAGATCCTGAAGATTTATATAATCTCCCTTTCTCTTTCCTCCTTTTCCATTCTGCTATCCTTGTTAATCCTTCGCAGCACAGACGACCCTTCCCTAAGAGCATGATCCATCTTTTTCAGCAGACAGAGTTGGCAGAGGCAGGAAGCAAGCACTGCATTTCAGTGCTTGAAAGCATAAATACCACTTTGCCTCCAGCCCAATCCAGGTGATGCCTGGGTGCTACAATGCTCTGTTGATAGCACTGAAATGCTGTATTGGTATAGTGGTTAAGTGTGCGGACCCTAATCTGGGAGAACCGGGTTTGATTCCCCACTCCTCCACTTGCACCTGCTGATGTGACCTTGGGTCAGTCACAAGCTCTGGCACAGCTGTCCTTGAAAAAGAGCAGTTTGTGTCAGAGTTCTCTCAGCCCCACCCACCTCACAAGGTGTCTGTTGTGGGGAGGGGAAGGGAAAGGAGTTTGTAAACCACTCTGAGACTCCAAGTGAAGGGCGGGGTATAAATCCAATCTCCTCCTCCTCCTACAGTGATGTGGCATCGTGTTCAGGATGGGAATCAGTAGTACTGGTCATCGAAGTTATTCGCAATGCCATCCTAAGCAGACTTACTGTGAAACAAGTCCCTGGCACCAGAAGACATCCCTGGCAGACAAGTGGATGAAATAAACTGAAACTGGGTCCTTTCCTAATTAAACTGAAAACAAAACTTTGGTATCTAAAAGGGCACCAAATAATTAGACCCAAACAAGTGGGAACCCATGATACTTGTGGGGGAGGGGGGATCCCTCTCCCCACTGCTGCCAATTCCCTCCATGGATGTTGGCTACTGCTCCGGGTCTGACAGCAACAGAGGAGCCTACCAGCAGCTGCTCCAGCTCAGCCACAGTGCGCCCAGCATCGGTGACAGAGGACGCCAGCCGCTGCTCCAACCCAGAGGATGCCAGCTGCTGCTCTGGGCCTGCAGCAGCAGCCGACATGCTCCACTGCTGCGGCCAAGCCTGGAGGAGCAACCGACTTCCGGTTTATGGTGGCGCGCTAGCAGACTCACCTCCCGGACCTCCCGGGGGTGAAGCTGCGCTCCAGCCGAAGAAGGGGGTGCGCAGGCTCGCAACCCCCCCGGGGGCCTGGCGAAGGGACCCTGGCCATGGAACTTATAAGAGGTCGCCTCTTCAACGGCGG
>NW_015174854.1:435243-441374 GCF_001447785.1 Gekko japonicus
ACTTGATACAAATAATGAAACAAGATGCTGAGAAGGTAAAGGAAGTGGCTGTAACTACACAGAAAGTGAAGAAGAAAGTGCAAAAGCTGGAAAGGAAACAAATCTCCATGGAAGATCAACTGTTGCAAGTCCAAATGGAAAAGGCCAATATGATCCTTTGTTTCCAGGGCATGCCAGAGAACAGAGGGGAGAATCTAAAGAAGTGATGAGTGAACTGCTAGCCCCAGTGACAGAAATGAAGGCGGAATCGCTGCTTAATGACATGGATGTGGTCTATAGATCATATTCAGGTTACATAAAGAAAAATAATCTGCCTGGGGAAATTGTGGTAAGATTCTCGAAGAGGCATGTCAGGGATGCAATCCTGAAAGCGTTTGCTGGAACACCCCAGAAAGCGGGGGGAAATACCATCAGAACGCTAAAGGATATTCCATTTGAAGTAAGACAACGGAGAAAGAAGTATAAAGAGCTTGTGCTTTTTCTTCAGACAAACTCAATTGGATATAAATGGCTATTTCCAGAAGGCGTCACTTTTAAGATTAAAGACAAAAAAGAAAAGATGGACTCTGTTCTGAAAGCTCAAGAATTCCTAAGGGTTCAGCTGGGAAGGCCAGAGGACGGGAAAAAAGAAGAGGACAGCAAGTCCAGTGGCGAGCTAGACACTGGTTCTTCCGGAGAGGGCTCTCTGTCTGAGCAAGGGGCGGCAGCCCCAAAAAGTCCTTATAAGCTGCGGAAGAGAAGGGGAAAGGAGAAGTAAAGGCTGAAGAACTCTGAAAAGTGCCTTTGAGACTTTTGTTATGGGATGATCGGGGGTACTGTTTCTAGACAGTTAAACTTTAGCTTAAAAGGAAAAGTATTATAAATGTTTGACTCAGTTTATAAAGGGATCAATGATGAGAAGACTTGATGTAACTAAGCTAGTTGGAGGATCTCCTCTCTTGGACTTTTAGTTAGTAGTGGGTTCTTTACTTTATCCCGTATATGTAGTTTCCCCTCCCTTTTCTTCTGTTGTAGTTTTTGTAGTGATAAAAAATAATAAAAAATCCCCTCCGGGGGCTCAAAAAAAAAAGCCTGGAGAAGCAACCGGTGGGGCTCCTGGGCTGTGTTGCTACCAGACCCAGGAAGGCTTCCCTGGCTGTGCCGCCTGAGGTAAGTCCACTCTCTTCGCTTGCGCAGAGAATGCTACTTTTTGGGGAGGTTGGGGAAGATTTAAACCCCCTGTGGTGTGGGGAATGTGCAGAAAGATCTGCTTAGCCTCCATGTGGCCCCAATTTGCAGATTTAGATATCCACAGATTGTGGCCACAGGTGGCTAATAGTATATAGATGACCAAATGGGAAGAGGGAAATTGCCAGAAATTGGTCAAGGATTTGTAAAGTAAGATGATATCAGTGCTTCATAGAGTTTGGTTACGAGGGTTTGGTTAAGAGGGTGTCTCCAAGAGAGAAACTATAAACTTATTAGTCACTGTTATGGTCAGTTGAGGAAATACTGATGAATGTCGTTTGGGTATTTCTGACATAAGACCATTAGGTACTATCTACTGAAGGATCTACCATTCAGCTGACTGACACCAAGAAGTGGCTCCTCAGTTTCCTCTAATTTTTGATTCCAAATTATCATATACCTACTTGTGAACCAGAACTTCAGTCTACAGATCATTAAATCCACACCATGGGGTCAAGAACAGAGTAGGGAGATGTTTGTACAAACCTGGCCCATAGGTTTGCACAAAAATAAAAAAAGTTTAAACATTAATGTGTTACTGTGGTAGAGTAAATGACTGCTATTTTGAGGTAGAGCTCCTTCTCCTCTCATTGGGGCACCTTGTGAGAGGTGTGAAATGTGTGGAGCAGCCTCCCTCCCTCACCCCTGCCCCTTTCCCCACTGGGGCCAGGCACCTCTGCTAGCTGTTGCCCTTTCAAGGGCTGCCTTCCGTGCTGCCATCACCACCTGCTGCCATTGCCGCATAAGCCAGGTAGGTGGTGGCAGAGCTGTGGGGAAGGAAGAGCATGAGCTGCCACCACCCCTGCATGAGTGAGACAGGCAGTTACAGTGGTGCTGCAGGTGGAAGGGGGAGGAATGGGAGCAGGAGCAGCTTCCACCACTGCATGAGCCAGTCAGGCAAAGGCGGCAGTGTTGCAGGTAAGCATGCCAGCCAATGAGTAGGAGGGCTGAAGAAGGAGCTGGTGGGGGAGCAGCAGGTGGGCAAAGGATGGGACTCCCCCCACAAGTCTTGCAGGTCCACCACTTGTGTTATTGTACAATTCCTCTAGAAAACACTTTGTGGTCTTCCCAGATATGAAGATATTATCTGAAGGGATGAATGCCAGATTTCAGGAAAGGAAAACCGGGTCCCTGTTTGAACATGTACATCTTTGAATGTACTTCAATTCTGTTTTTTTCTTCTTCACCCCCTGTACTGCTGAGGAGGGAAGACAAACCCATACTCACTGGGAGACAGCCCTTTGTCTCTCCATTGGGTGAACTTGAATGTTTGGCTGACTTGGCCATGCAAATCGGTATTCTCTGATGCAGTGAGACTTCAAATACTTAAACTGCACTATTTGGTCAAAGAGCATGGTATACATAGACTAGAAAAATTAGGTTGGATGTATTGAAAACTTATTATTGTCAGTTGTGGACTTGCAGACAATCAGGTACTGTATATGTAGTCATTGATTTTCTCCCTCCTCAAGCCGTGCCATAACTTTGGAGCCACTACCTTGGACCTACAGCTCTTAAATAGATGCATATCTAAATCATTGATCTCCCTCCTCATTGAAGATCTGCTTTGAGGTTATCTGTCTTACAAATGGAGAGATTGCTTTCCTATGTAGGAAGACACCAACCATTTCCTTGTTCAAAAAGAATAATGTAGAAGCTCACAAGGGAAGATCAACAGTGCAATCGTGTGAAGAGTTACTTCAGTCTAAGCCTATTGATTTCAGTGGCATAAGTCTGCACAGGATTGCACTCCAAGCCGTGCCATAACTTTGGAGCCACTACCTTGGACCTACAGCTCCTAAATAGATGCATATCTAAATCATTGATCTCCCTCCTCATTGAAGATCTGCTTTGAGGTTATCTGTCTTACAAATGGAGAGATTGCTTTCCTATGTAGGAAGCTAATTTCATTTTCTGAGACCCGAAGTATGGAAGCTACTGAGAAATCTGTTAAGGGGATCTCTGAAGCATTTTTTCTTTGTAAAGAACAGTCGCACAGAGCCCCAATTCAGCAGTTCCTCCATATGGCTGTGCTAAACTGAAACAGCCTTGCAGAGATAGACAAGATATGGGTGCGTCGTACTGGGGCAGTAGCTCTTTGGAACTATTTCAGGTTAGCACAACAGTGTGAGAGAAAGGGTAGAACATCCTGCCCCCATGGTTCTGTACCAAATCAGCCCCCTCCCTCACAACTGCTATTTTCAAAGGAAAAAAACCTTGACAATTTTATCTACAGAAATCTCAGTGTCATGGCTACGTAGGCACTAAATCAGCCCACTAGTCCATTTCCTACCATGCTGTCTTCTCTGAGAGGCACTGGCTTTTGAAGTATCAAGCAAAGGTGTTTCGCAGTCTTCCTACCAAAGATAACAGGGGCTAGACCTAGGATTGTCCTCATGCAAAATATATTCTCTACTCATCCCTAATGGTTCTAATACCACCTCCAAAGTTCTTATATCGTGGGTATGATTTAGAGCTCCACATAGGAAATAATGGGAAATATTTGCCTATGAAGACAAAGAAGGTAAGTGGATATCCTGTGTGCAGACACCAACCATTTCCTTGTTCAAAAAGAATAATGTAGAAGCTCACAAGGGAAGATCAACAGTGCAATCGTGTGAAGAGTTACTTCAGTCTAACCCTATTGATTTCAGTGGAATAAGTCTGCACAGGATTGCACTCCAAGCTATGCCATAACTTTGGAGCCACTACCTTGGACCTACAGCTCTTAAATATATGCATATCTAAATCAGTGAAAATATTTGTCCCTTCCCAGCAACTAGTCTGGCACATTTTATAACAGACATTTATCATATTTAAAAAAGCACACAAATGAAATAATTGATTTTAGATTGAAATGGTTTCTGGTGTTCTAAGGGCCACTTGCACCACCTCCAGAAACAGTGGATCCACTATGCATTTTCATGGGGGACCTCATAAACTAGTTAAATACATTTATTTTACTGGGTATATACACCATGAAAACATTCTCCAGCGGAAATCACCTCTCCCCCAGTGTATTGTTATTATTTGGGATATACATACAGCTGCCACATACGCTAGCTCTGTGATAAAACTCATGTAAAACATGCAGTGGAAACTCTAATCAGTAATGCAAGATCCAGCTGATAAGAAACTCCAAATATTCCTCAGCACTGACATTTACTGTTGTGAGACTGCAGAACCACAAGAGGGCAGTAGATGCTAACATTTCAGAAGAGAGCTGTGGGGAAGGAAGAGCATGAGCTGCCACCACCCCTGCATGAGTGAGACAGGCAGTTACAGTGGTGCTGCAGGTGGAAGGGGGAGGAATGGGAGCAGGAGTGGCTTCCACCACTGCATGAGCCAGTCAGGCAAAGGCGGCAGTGTTGCAGGTGAGCAAGCCAGCCAATGAGTAGGAGGGCTGAAGAAGGAGCTGGTGGGGGAGCAGCAGGTGGGCAAAGGATGGGACTCCCCCCACAAGTCTTGCAGGTCCACCACTTGTGTTATTGTACAATTCCTCTAGAACTGCCCTAACACTTTGTGGTCTTCCCAGATACAAAGATATTATCTGAAGGGATGAATGCCAGATTTCAGGAAAGGAAAACCGGGTCCCTGTTTGAACATGTACATCTTTGAATGTACTTCAATTCTGTTTTTTTCTTCTTCACCCCCTGTACTGCTGAGGAGGGAAGACAAACCCATACTCACTGGGAGACAGCCCTTTGTCTCTCCATTGGGTGAACTTGAATGTTTGGCTGACTTGGCCATGCAAATCGGTATTCTCTGATACAGTAAGACTTCAAATACTTAAACTGCACTATTTGGTCAAAGAGCATGGTACATATAGACTAGAAAAATCATGTTAGGTTGGATGTATTGAAAACTTATTATTGTCAGTTGTGCACTTTCCTCCTCATTGAAGATCTGCTTTGAGGTTAACTGTCTTACAAATGGAGAAATTGCTTTCCTATGTAGGAAGCTAAAGTATGCAAGCTACTGAGAAATCTGTTAATTCTTGGTAAAGAACAGTCGCACAGTGCCCCAATTCAGCAGTTCCCCCATATGGCTGTGTTAAACTGAAACAGCCTTGCAGAGATAGACAACATATGGGTGTGTTGTACTGGGGCAGTAGCTCTTTGGAACCATTTCAGGTTAGCACAACAGTGTGAGGGAAAGGGTAAAACATCCTGCCCCCATGGTTCTGTACCAAATCAGCCCCCTCCCCCACAACTGCTATTTTCAAAGGAAAAAAACCTTGACAATTTTATCTACAGAAATCTCAGTGTCATGGCTACGTAGGCACTAAATCAGCCCACTAGTCCATTTCCTACCATGCTGTCTTCTCTGAGAGGCACTGGCTTTTGAAGTATCAGGCAAAGGTGTTTCGCAGTCTTCCTACCAAAGATAACAGGGGCTAGACCTAGGATTGTCCTCATGCAAAATATATTCTCTACTCATCCCTAATGGTTCTAATACCACCTCCAAAGTTCTTATATTGTGGGTATGATTTAGAGCTCCACACAGGAAATAATGGAAAATATTTGCCTATGAAGACAAAGAAGGAAAGAGGATATCCTGTGTGCAGGGCTGGCTCGCCCGCTAGGTGAACTAGGCGCTCGCCTAGGGCGCACAGGCCCTCAGGGGTGCCAAACTGTGCCCTGGCCCCCCTGCCAAAAGCCCCCCTGCCGCCGCCCTAACTGGGGGATAGCTGCTGCCATGGCGGCTGGCGAGCGAGCGGAGGCAGGAAGCGCTGGGGGGTTGTGCCCTCTGGCCCACAGCAACTGAGCTCCCCTCCCAACGAGAGAGAAAAGAAAGGCGGCGGGGATCGGGTCTCTGCCCGCCCGCCCGCCCCTCGCGCGCACTCTCTCTCTCTCTGCGGCGAGGGAGGGAAGCAGGGGAGGCAGGAAGAAAGGAAGGCGGCA
>NW_015174854.1:441622-457147 GCF_001447785.1 Gekko japonicus
GGGAGGTTGGCATCCGAGGGGGGCGCCACGAGGCAGCCTTGCCTAGGGCGCGCAAACCCCTTGGGCAGGCCCTGCCTGTGTGCAGACACCAACCATTTCCTTGTTCAAAAAGAATAATGTAGAAGCTCACAAGGGAAGATCAACAGTGCAATCCTGTGAAGAGTTACTTCAGTCTAAGCCTATTGATTTCAGTGGCATAAGTCTGCACAGGATTGCACTCCAAGCCGTGCCATAACTTTGGAGCCACTACCTTGGACCTACAGCTCTTAAATATATGCATATCTAAATCAGTGAAAATATTTGTCCCTTCCCAGCAACTAGTCTGGCACATTTTATAACAGACATTTATCATATTTAAAAAAGCACACAAATGAAATAATTGATTTTAGATTGAAATGGTTTCTGGTGTTCTAAGGGCCACTTGCACCACCTCCAGAAACAGTGGATCCACTATGCATTTTCATGGGGGACCTCATAAACTAGTTAAATGCATTTATTTTACTGGGTATATACACCATGAAAACATTCTCCAGCGGAAATCACCGCTCCCCAGTGTATTTTTATTATTTGGGATATACATACAGCTGCCACATACGCTAGTTCTGTGATAAAACTCATGTAACATGCAGTGGAAACTCTAATCAGTAATGCGAGATCCAGCTGATAAAAAACTCCAAATATTCCTCAGTGCTGACATTTACTGTTGTGGGACTGCAGAACCACAGGAGGGCAGTAGATGCTAACATTTCAGAAGGGTCCACCAAGAAAAGACGCCTCAAATGTATTGGAAAATAATACTGGTTTACAGTGATACATCCTCAGTGCACTCTATTGTTCCCTTGACCAAGATGGAGACATTACCTCTTCTGCACCCGTTACAGAATATGCATGCCCTTTGACCAGCTTCTGTGATGTGACAGCCTCAGTCTCAGCAGCACTTGTGATCTGCAAAAAAACAAAACAAAACCCCCAAAGTAACTATTGATCTTCCAGTAAGTCTGAAAAGGGATGGTGGAATGGTATGGCCAGATTTCATCAGATCTTGGAAGTAAGCAGGGGCAGCACTTGGAAGAGAGATCACCATGGAAGACTCTGCAGAGGAAGGCACCTCTGCTTCTCGCTTGCCTTGAAAGCCCCGTGCTGGGCTCACCATAAGCTGGCTGTGATTTGATAGCACTTCACACACACACACACACACGTCTGAAAAGGCAGCAGTCTGAAGCTTAGTCCAAAAAAGCTTCAAGGATGTCCCAGCAATTGCAAGTGTGTAGTTCAGTGATTTGGTAATATAAATATAGTATAAAACTTTCCAGAGGGTGTAGTAATGGCTGTGAGGACAGACAGCTTTAAAAGGGGTTAGATTCATGGAGGAGAGGTCTGTGAATGACTGCTAGCCATGGTAAGTAACAGGAACCTCCATATACAAAAGCAGCAAACCTCTGGATACTAGTGCTCAGAGGGCCTTGGCCTCTGTGCTGTGTCTTGGCCCTCCAGGGTAATTGGTTGGCATTTGTATTAAACAGGATGCTGGTCAAAATGGACCACTACCCTGTTCCAGCAGGACTCTTATTCAATTTTACCAGTCCAGCTCTTCTTGGTGCAATGGTATGTTTGCTTTTGAGAGTTCTTGGGTATATAGTAATTAGAGTGTCAGACTAAGATCTAGGAGACCTGGATTCAGACCCCCAGTCTGCCACAAAGCTTGCTGTGTGTCCTTGGGCCAGCCACACACTCTGCCTTACCTACCTTGTGGGGTCATTGTGTGTTGTGAGGATAAAATGGAAGGGAGAATTACAAATGCCTACCCAAACTCCTTGGAGAATGGGCCGCCTTTAAGTGCATGGGACAGACTGAAGTCTTCATCAAGAAAGTGGATGATCAGATTACTGACTCTGGGTAGAATTGTACTTGTGCTGCTAACAGATATTCCCTATGGCAGCAGCATTTAACTGTGATCCAGGAAACTGTCCTGGATGAATCCCAGATGATCAGTGCATAAGAGGTGTGTACTTCTCAAGGTTCATATATACTGAACACAGACATTAACAATCTAGGGGAGGGGTGGAAGGAGGGAATGCTGATCAGTGTTCAGATGCAAGAAACACATGAAAGGCCTCTGGTCCAGCAAAACCGCTAAGAAAACAACCCAATTGTACTTTTCCAGTGGTGGTCTTTGCCCTAGTTTGTGTTACTTTGATTTAGAGAAGTGTGTGCTGAATAGTGAATATTGAACAATTGCCACCGCCTCCCTGAACAGAATAAAAATGTCCCCCATTGTCCCCTAGAGACTATGTTGCAATCTGTTCCCAGACTGATAGCACTTAGCCCGCATCTTGGGTCTTCCAACACTATTATATCAGACTAAAGATTTGCATTATTTGACTCAAGTTCCTGTCCTTGGGCCTTTTTTTCTTTCTCTGGTATACTTCTCCCAAAATACATTTTTTTATATCTTTGAACAAATGGATTATCTTCAAACCCTTTAAGTCACTACTGAAGCTCCTTCCTGGATTTTCTTTTTGCCTTTTGTTTACATAAACTGCATATCAGGCCTTTGGCCATCTGTGTGTGTTGATAAACTGGCCCATTTTCAAAAAGGTTTTATCAATCTTGACTGAAATTCATGCTATGTTTAGGATCAATTTCTGATGCACCAAGGCAAATGACTTTGGAGACATTCATGTTTAATCACCATTTCCATGTAATTTTTATTTGCAGACTTTATTTGTCCTCAGTCTAAAGATTCCAGAGACAGTGTGGTATATCGGATAGAATACTACACTTGGAGCAAACTAGACTTTCAAACCTTGAAATGGGAAAGGCAGCTGTGACCAAAGGAGAAGAGCTTATTCAGAGTACTTTTTTCTCCCCCTTGGGGCAAATGGCCGTTCTGGGCAGGGGGGCAGTTGATGTCAGGAAAATGGAGTGGGGAAAATGGTTGAAGCCACTGTTTCTCCGCTTGGTCTGAGTTAACCCTCACCACTCCTATTTCCTTTTTTAAAAGCATGGAAGGTCCATGTCTGGTTTAACCCTCATATTCCAATCAGGGCTCAAATGCATGTAATACTGGCAAAGCTGCATTTTAAAACACAGTTCTGACCCTATCACATATAAAGCAGGAGACAATTAAGAGAACAAAGGTAAAGGTAAAAGTTCCCTTGCTCGAAAGCCAGTCGAATCCGACTCTAGGGTTGCGGTGCTCATCTCCGTTTCAAAGCCGAAGAGCCAGCGCTGTCCAAAGACGTTTCCGTGGTCATGTGGCCGGCATGACTAAACACCAAGGCGCACGGAATGCTGTTACTTTCCCACCGAAGTGGTACTTGCAATCTACTTGCAATTTCTTGTTTTCGAACTGCTAGGTTGGTAGGAGCTGGAACTAGAGATGGGAGCTCACTCCATCATGCGGCACCCAGGTCTCGAACTGCTGAACTACTGACCTTCCACAGCCTGCAGTTCAGCATCCGAAGACGTTTCTGTGGTCATGTGGCGGGCATGACTAAACACCAAGGCGCACGGAACGCTGTTACTTTCCCACCGAAGTGGTACTTGCAATCTACTTGCAATTTCTTGCTTTCGAACTGCTAGGTTGGTAGGAGCTGGAACTAGAGACGGGAGCTCACCCCGTCTTGTGGCACCCGGATCTCGAACTGCTGAACTACTCACCTTCCACAGCCTGCAGTTCAGCGTCTTAACCACTTGAGCCACTGCAGATCCTAAGAGAACAAAAGTGTTGCGCAAACAAGGGGTGCTGAACTCTCCCCTGCTTGCTACCTCTCCCTCTACAAGCTGCTCCTCAATGTAATTCCCCTGAGTTGTGCCACAATACTGGTGGTGGAAAGTGCCTGCCATCAAGTCGCAGCTGACTTATGGTGACCCCCTCGTAGGGTTTTCAGGACGGTTTGCCATTGCCTGCCTCTGCACAGCAACCCTGGACTTCCTTGGTCATCTCCCATACCAAGGTCACAATACTAGATGTTGGCTTTTTGGGAGGAAAGCAACAGCACTCACCACCCATGTGCTCTGTTTGTGCTTCTCTCTCTGGGTGACTGAAGACCATTCATTATGCCTCAGTCTAATATAGCTCCAAAGGTTGCTGGGAAAATAAAAAGTGTGCGTGTGTGGAAAGAAGGCCTATGCCAAGCTGAGCACCTTGAAGAAAGGATATACAGCCAGTTTGGTACAGTGGTTAGAGTCGCAGCTGACTTATGGCGACCCCCTCGTAGGGTTTTCAGACTAGGATCTGGAAAACCCTGATTTGATTCCCCACAGAATCCCCAGATTTGAATCCACTATCTCTCTGCCATAAATGGTTGCTGTATGACCTTAAGTCAGTCAGACATTTTCAGCCTAACCTACTTCACAAGGTTGTTGTGAGGATAAAATGGAGGAGAGCAATTTAAGCTGTTTTGGTTTCCACTGGGAAGAAAGGTACTGTATAAATGATATAAATCAATCAATAACAAACTAAATTCATGCCCTGACCTGGATAGCCCAGGCAAGCCCAATATTGTCAAATCTCGGAAGCTAAGCAGGGTCAGATCTGGCAAGTACTTGGACGGGAGACTACCTTGAAATACCACTTGTCTGAATACCCTTCAGGACCCCAGTAGGGGTCAGTCTCCAGAGGACACCATGTCTTCCAGGTGCACACACACGCACATATTAAAAAATACCAAAAATTACAACAAAAAAACAAAACCCAAAGTAAATTCGTTTGGATCATTAGCATTCCATGGCATTTTTTCCTGAAAATTATTAACTAAGAAGCTGTGATGTATTTACAGAGCTCCCATTCAAAGATCCTCTCCATTCAATTCTAGAAACATGTTACAATGATGCATATGAAAAGCTGACATCTCCACTGAGGTGAAAGGAGAAGCCTGCTTGCTCAGGAACTGTGCATCTACACCATAATGTATATGGAGCTCTGGAACTGGTACATTATCTGCATCTTTACACTGGGATATTTGGACAGTCTTCTAAGGAACAGCTCCAACAGTTTTCTACAACACGTTTAGGATTTAAGTTCTATTCAAACTCACAACATAATTAAAAAAGAGTCTGCTGAAGATAAAATGGTGGACAGGAAGAACAATCTTGTAAACACCACTGGGGAGAAAAGAGGGGTATAAATATCTAGATAATAAATTATTATTGCTTCTTTGTCTGGAGTAGTATGGTCCTTTTTGGCCTATCTGAGGGCCATAATTCTAGTTCAAAGTTGCTCCAAACGTTCCACATAGCAAAAGGGGTTCCCACTGCCCAAGCATAGAATCTCCATACTACAAGAGGGCTGACAATGTGTACGTGGTTACCTGTCAAACGCACTTTGACAATAGGATAGAAGGCAGCATGAACTCACATCAATTGAGCATCCAAGGAGGGAACCTTTCTGAAGAGCCTTCTGGATGATCTTGAACAGGTTTGGTGGTGCTTTTTGCAGCTCATACCACTCTGCAATACCACCAGTGAAGTCCTCAAAACCCTCTGTTGTGCTTCCCCCAGACAGAGCCTCATACGATCCATTCGCCCTGCAAAAAAACATAACCAGGACAGTACATAATCCAGCTATAATGTCTGCAGACGTTATTACATTGAATAATATAAACTGGATGACTCACGCCATTCATGCTAGTACCCAATTCAGATAACCACAGAGAAGTTAAGGGTTTCTGTATACCCAGGAGACTTCCTGGGTATGCAGAAATATATGACTTTGTAAACTAACCAAAAGGAAATGACAGGTCCAGTCATGCGCCAAGAGGCCCAAAATACTGACAGCAGGTATGAGTCAGGAGGAAAAAAATAACATAGAGTGATGGGGAAATTGGCCCATTGAATCCTGGAAGAGTTTCTAAAATCCTTGAGGAGAGAGATTTGGAGATGTGTGTGTAGGATTTTCAAACTTTTATCTTCCTCCCCTACTCAGATTCCTCATAGACCACCAACTCATAATTTGTATTATAAATCTACCCTTCTATTGTTGCCTCAAATCTTATACTAATTCTTTTTTTGACTCAGGGCTCAGAAGTCAGATCTTAAAAATTATATTTTAATTGCATTTTAACCACACCCTTTCTCCCCAAAAGTTAAGGTTCTCTTTCTTCCAGTTTGTCCTCACAACAATCTTGTAGGGATAGGGAAAGTGGGGCTGAGAGAAAGTGACTCCACCATGACCTTCAGGGTTGAGTTTGGATTTACAAGCAGGTCCTAGTCTAACACTCAAGCCATTAACCCATTGACTCTTTATTAACCTAGTATTAACCCGCGTAATTGTCATAAGATCTCAGCATATCTAAGCAGGATCATACTTGGATGGGAGACCATTAAGGAAGGCTTTTGCAGTGGAAGGCAATGACAAACCACCTCTGCTTCTCACCTGTCGGGAAAGTACCTTGCTGGGGCCCATCACCATAATTCAGCTGCAACACGATGGCACATAATTGTACATCATTGTCATAACTCCTTCTACTTACTTAGCATAAGCTTTCTCCAGTAGAGCACTCCAGAACTCACTCCCTTCTGCTGAGTGAACAAAGAGGAGTTGTCCATCTTTGGTGGGCAGCCTGTCATCAACAACAACATCCACCCACTCACCATACTGCCAGAACTGAAAGGGAGAAAGAAAACCATTAAGTCAATATCTAACAACATGGTGCTGGAGCCATACACTTCACCACAGCCAGAACATAAGAACATAAGAACATAAGAGATGCCAATGTTGGATCAGGCCAAAGGCCCATCCAGTCCAACACTCTGTATCACACAGTGGCCAGAAATACAAGTGCCATCAGGAGGTCCACCAGTGGGGCCAGGACATTAGAAGCCCTCCCACTGTTGACCCCCCCAAGCACCAAGATGACAGAGCATCACTTGCCCCAGAGTCCCTATCAGAGTCCAGAAACAGATGGCGCACCCTAATTTTGGAAGGCAGCTGGGCATTTGTATACAAGTTCAGTTTTGAGAAAGAGTCTTCTGCATCCTAAAAGCCTGCCACCCTTGCCCACCAACTTTTATTAGGCCAGCTATGGTTTAAACCACTGTGTGTGGTTCAGCATTGTAGACATTCCCTTGCCTAAAGCATGGAAGTTAAACTAAGTTATCTTAGACCCTAAATTAATAATTGCCAGGAAAATCTAGAGGAAGAAGGCAGTATATTCATTTTATAACAAATACATACCCAGAAACCACACGATGCTTGTATCTCATGTCCTAGAACATGTGGCTCTAGTATATCTTTTGCTGTATGGAAGGGTTGTCGCAGTCACCTATTGGTAGTTGCACCAAATACATCTCAAATCCCTCTAGGGCCTTCTATGTAATTTTGAATTCCCTGATGTTAAACACTACTATGTCTTTAATTTTTCTTCCACTGTCCCTCCCCACTGGAGACTGTGTGTTCACTGCCTCCATTCCAGCACCCATGTATCTTCTACATTTTTTTTAAAAAAACCTTGATCGGCATCTCTCCTGTATAGCAAGGGTCTCCCTGTGGCACCAAGGCAAACCCCCACCTTTTCCCAATACAAGAAAACAGGAATATTCCATGATATTGCCGGCGCAGTGCTACTGAAACGTTAAGAGAAAGCAGCATTCTGGGAAAAGTCTTTGTCTTGCATAGCCCTCATGCTCTGCACTCCTTACGTACTGATGACACTTCTCCCACAGCAAAAGGCAGAAGTCGGGATCTGTGGTACCTGGAAGTGGAAGATTCCTGCATATCTGTCCTGGAAGCTTTGATCACTGGGAACGACTCTAGCCAAGATCTCTTCATTCAGAGTCAGAGATGCAATGGCTGCCAGCAGCCAGCAGTCTCCTGTGGAAAAAAAGCCACACAAAATAAAAACCTTGTCCATCACAGTGGTAAGTAAAATGATGACAAAACAGGGAACTTCTAGGTCTCTTTTACTTCAGTGAGATATAAGGAAGAGCATTAGTCACCCACAGTGGGAGTTAGGCAGGATGAGCTGAATTAGGCTAGAGGAAGGCAACCCCACCACCACCACCACCACCACCACCACCACCACGGCAAGCTTCTGTGACCCTCACCCCAAACTGTTCTCTTTTTGGTCAGTGGTACTCCATGGAACAGTGTGGCAGCAACAGTGGAAAGGGGGAACCTGGAAAAAAAACAACCCTCTCTTTCCTCCACAAACTGAAATGCTTTCCTATCAACAGAATGGCTTTTAGACCAACAGAATGGCAATTCAGAATCCTTAGTGTTTAACCTTGGGTAGCTCAGGTTCATGGATAAATGAGGCCAAAAATTGGAGATGTTCTTGTTCATAAAAAGGATATAGTAATAAGCTGTCCACAAGATAAATGAGGTATAAGTTGCATGCACCGTTAGAGTTTCAAATGTAAAATCGCTAACATTGGCATCAATAGCTGCAGCTACAGAAAGCTGTTTTATGGACTCTCTTTTTCTTCCCTGCCAGATGCATCTAAATGATATTTGTGAACAAGGCCCTTCTTACTGGTGTGTGGAAATTCACTGATGTCCTCCTGCTCCAGCACAGTTTTCCATCTTCCTGAAAGCTCTGAAGACTGGCTCTGTTTTCAGGAGCCAAAACCTTAGCTGCTAACTAATGCTGGATGTATGCCAATGTACACTGTGACCACACACAAGTTCCTCAACTTTCCTGCCACTAACACCGACTTTACTAAACACAGACATACACAACTTGCTAGCTGTGACGGTAGGAAAAGCTAATGGAAAACCAAGTCTTCTTGTTGTTGCTGTTCAGTCGCACAGTCGAGTCCGACTCTTTGCGACCCCATGGACCAGATCACGCCAGGCCCTCCTATCTTCAGTTGTCCTCCGGAGTTTGCTTAATTTCATGTTCTTTGCATCGATAACACTGTCTAACCATCAGACAAACTTTTTGCGATGGATGCACACTAGCTAGCCCAAGGCTAGACAGGTCTAGGGACTCAGAAGCAGTGGCCTGAAGGGAAACCCAATCACTGCCTCCCACTGCCAAGAAGAGTCAGTGGAAAGTGAATAGCAGGGAAGAGGCAGAGTTTTGCATAGGTGCAGTGCAGTATAGCAGTGCTTGTACTATGTGGGGCTCACAGTGCCATGTGTGGCCATGAAATCCTTGGCGCATCTGCAACATGCAAATAGCTCTTGAGTACCTGTTTTGTTAATGGAAGGAATATTTTGGAATTTGGAGAGGAACTGACCAATGCAGTGTAAAGCAGGACTATGACATCTTGCAATTTGAATATTATGCCTCTATTGATACACCCCAAGATCGCATTAGCCTTTTTAGTCACCACATCACACTGGCTGCTCATATTTAACTTACAGTCCACCCGTATCCCAAGATCTTGTTCACACACACTGCTTCCCAGAAGTGTATCTCCCATCCAGTATGCATGTTTTTCATTTTTGTTACAGTAAATACAATACATTAGACATAGAGAGAAGATGTACTTGAAAGAGAACAGAGAAAATTTAAAAAAACAAAAATCAATAGAGACAATTAGCTAAGTTTAAGTACTTCAGACTCTTAGGGCTGTTGCCTCAGAGTTCATAGAAGAACTGAAGGAAAAAACAAATTTATGTACTGAAGCCAACAATGGGAGCTATCAAGTCCCTGTCTGGAAATGTCATGTTTTTCTATAAAGCAGTGGTGCAAAAAAATAGGAGAAGCTCACAGTGTGCTAACACAATGCTATAGAAAAACGTATACTTGAGGGATATTTTATGCAAACATTTTTCTATGGGGAGGAAACATCTGCTGCCAAGATCAGAGGGGAAACACTGGTCTTTTTATGGTTGTGATACCATGGCAACCTCCTTTGAAAAATATACCAAAAAATGAGAATGCTTCCTTTATGCAAAAAAGCCCCACCAATGTTTCCTTCCTTCTGCTACAATGACTCACCACATCCCAGCCAATGAGCTGAGCTTTGTGGATATATGCAATCCCCCAGTACAGTGGCATACTATAGATATGCCATAAAAATATGAGAAACTCAGAATTTGACACTTCCAAGGAAAATAAATTAATTAGCAAAAAGTTTTAAAAACTAAAATTGGTGTATTTTATACACTGCAAGAAGCTTCCTAGAATCTATCATGCAGCAGAAACAGCACGCAGGAGAAGGGGGAAGGAAGAGCCAGCTGCAGTAAGACAAGCTGGTCCACAACAGGAATTGGGAAAACTAACAGATGGGAATTTTTTAAAAAGTTAAAAAAAAATAGAGATGTGAAAGGTTAAATTCAGGAAGGAGTGAAAGCAGAATGGGAGAGAAGGAAACATATTTGGCCAGTCTTGAAGAGGAATGGTCTGATGTCGTATTCATGGTAATTGCAAGATGGTTCTAGATGGGAGTCCTCTGCAAAGGGTGGCTTTTGATGTATCTCTGAAGTGACCTTTGTACCAACGGGGAAGAACCGCCACTGGTGCAATATTGGAATTATTCCTGGCATTGGGCCAGGACTTTGGACCCTAATGGTCATTGGTGGGCTTGGGGTTGGATCCTGATTAGGGCAACTATGGATCCAAGACCCTATTGGTATATACTGAGAAGTTTGGGATATGGTAGGATAATGTAACCATCCTGTAGAAACAGGGGTAGTATTAAATGCATGGAAAATACACTTGGAGTAGGAGTTAAGTTTGACATAGCTATGATGATGCTATGTGCGAGGTGGCCAAATGGTCCATTGAACACATGAAGCTGCCTTATTGCTTAATCAGACCCTTGGTCCATCAAGTTCGATATTGTCTACTCAAGCAGCAGCTCTCTAAGGTCTCAGGCGGAGGTCTTTCCCATCACCTACTATCTGATCCTTCTAACTGCAGGTGCTGGGAGATGCTGGGAATTGAGCCTGGGATCTTCTGCATGTCAAAGCAGATGTTCTACCACTTTGCTACAGCCCCTGTGAAATGGAGTACAGCTCCTACCTACCACTGGGTTGCTTATTGTACTATCCTGGAATTGCATCTAAAAAAGAAATTTTACTAACTTTAATTATTTATCTTGCAAACTCTGGTCATGCGTTAGAGCCAAAAAGGTATGAGGAACTCAGGAGTTTCAAAGAGGCTTTTGATTTATGCATTTCTGTGGCATCCATGCTGTTAGGGTGTTCCCTTTTGTCAGGTCTGTCCATTGATCAGTAGGCCTTCTTTTGATGTATAGGATATGCATGTCCCCTCACCTCTGGCAATATGTTGACCAAAATTTCTTGAGATAGTTTGTTTCCTCATTCCTGGTATTTTTAAAAGTAAGAATATTTCTGAAGAGTGCCTTTAGGTCTGTTTTAGGTCAAAATATATTTTTTGGGTATGCACATATTAATGGGTGGTGGTAGAGTGTATTTTGGCCCTGCACAATAACCTTGAGGTAGAGCCACTGCAGGGCAAATGTTTATATGCAAACCATATCCCTCATATGCTGATATGCCACTGGAAGAATTTATTTTTCTTCTCCCACATTTAAATTTCCTCCTGTATAAACATCTTGTGCAATGAAGACCACCTAATGAACCTCATGATTCAGGTTGGTGCTATGGTATTTTAACCTGGGGTGCGAAGTGCTACAATAGGAAGGCCCAATCCACTAAATAAGAAAGGGATGCAGAGACTGCATGTCAGTTCTGGATGTACACCCACTTTGGCATTAAAACATGAATATACATAAAAGACAGGGAGATTTCCAGTTCCAATATGAATTAAGCACCAACTTGGCTTATTCTATCTGAAAAGTTCAAAGTCATCCCAGTGCATGGTCTGTGTCTCTGAAGATACATACTGGCTTATAGAGCAACCCTAAGTAGGTCTACTCAGCATCCGACTATGGTCCCTAACCAATGGGGCTTACCCCCAGGCAAATGTTCTTTTGATTACATTGCCAATTAAGTCAGCTCCTGAATCTGTGGAAGATGGTCTTTGGTGTCAGGAAGACACGCAAAACAGGTTTTTTTGTTTGTCTGTTTCTAGCATTACAAGACCAAAACAGGGGGAAAAAAAGTGAAATGTCACTTTCTGAAGCAGCAAAGGAAGGTCAACGTATTTACACTGCTATCCTGTTTGTCTGTAGAAGTAGCCTGCTCAAATTGCTGCATACTTGCCCTAAAGCAAAACAGCATTCCACTCATGGCATGATGTACAATTTGCATGAAGAATGATACCAAACAAAATAAAAGAGGCTCTTGTTTACAAGTTGTAGAGTAGGGCAAGTAAAAGATGTTGGCTCCAGGAAGTTTTTTGTTTGTCTGTTTCTGGCATTACAAGACCAAAACAGGGGGGGGGGGAAGTGAAATGTCACTTTCTGAAGTAGCAAAGGAAGGTCAAGGTATTTACACTGCTATCCTGTTTGTCTTTAGAAGTAGCCTGCTCAAATTGCTGCATACTTGCCCTAAAGCAAAACAGCATTCCACTCATGGCATGATGTACAATTTGCATGAAGAATGATACCAAACAAAATAAAAGAGGCTCTTGTTTACAAGTTGTAGAGTAGGGCAAGTAAAAGATGTTGGCTCCAGGAAGCCTGTTTTTTCACTCACACCCAGTTCCCCTCCTGATCACAACTCTTGACCCACACAGTTTTTGTACATGCAGGTCCCACAACCCCCACCATAGCCATTTTTTACTGTCAAAGAGGACCCCACTTTCCATTTTCATCCATAGAAGAGCTGCCTGAATCTGGCTCAGGTGCCCCACTGCAGGGCTCATGTAAGACTCAAGAAAAGAACAACTAACTAAGAGGGACCAAAATGGAGAATTGAAAAGAAGAAATAAGAACCATCTGTCTCAGTGTGTGGTATGATAATTCTTGAACCCACCCAGCAAGGCAAGATAGTATTACATTCATCATGGCACTGGGACCTGAGGGCAGAGCAATATGGCTTGCCCCAGCAGAGTCTCAGAAAAAGGTGAGATCTAACCTTAAGGTTCCCTAAAACAGAATCAATGAAAATCTAACTGGATAAGGAAAACTACATTAACAGTACTAAATAATGTGGAATATCTCTGGCACAAGGGAAGCACATTAGATATACAACCATACAGCCACTGCATTAAGTGAGCTTCTGTAAGGAATGACACATGCACCCCCTGCCTTACCTAAAGCTCCTTGGCAGATATCAGTCCGGGTAGCCCCTCCAATGATAAACTGAGGATTAGAACACAGCTCCTGGAAAAACAAGAGTAAGAAAAAGAAACGTAAAGGTCCAGTCCTGGTCCAGTCATTGATGGTAACCTTGATATTAAGATATCCATGCCCAAGGAGGGTTGGGATCATGTTTCCCATCTCAAAACATGGAAGCTGAAATCCTGTGCACAGTTAGATTCCTTAAATCTAATTGAATTCTATGAGGTTTAAGTAGCCTGAATGTGTTCAGCAGTGTAAGCCAAACAAACAATTTGGTCATGTTTCCTGATTGCGGGAGGTTTTCACAGAACTTCTGTCGTGGTGGTGGTTTGTTGCACTCCCAAATTACATTTATGATTTAAAAACATCTCATGGGTTCAAAGGAGTTTTAGTTACTACTAATCAGCATATAAAATCCGCTGATTTTCCTAATCCGTGACACTTCAGGCTGTGGAGAAGCCATGGTTTAGTCAGCATATGAGCAATGAGGAAAAGAAATCACTGTCAATATTATACTGAAGCAAAACATTACATTGACACTACTGGTATGCAGTTAGCGCTTAATACATACTACCTGATTGATTGTTTCTTTTAACACCACTTTTCCTACAGCATGTCTTCATCAACACATCCTTATGGTTGGGGGGGGGAATCTGTATCATAGAGGTGTCAATAGGGGAGTCTTGGTTTTAACTATCTTGGACGGTTACATTGTCTCTGAGGGGTAAGGTCTCCAGTCTGGATTATTCCTGGTTCCTGCATTGCTATTTGATTCACAGGAGGTTAAAGTGACTGGGGCCCCGGTCATATGGCAAAGTTGCCGCGAGAGAGGCACGGAAGGTGGGCGGATTATCCGGGTGCAATCACACCCCAACATCTGGGAAGTGGAGCGCACCCGTGGCTTACCGCCGACAATGCGCATTTAAAAACTAGTACCTCCAAGGTACTAGTAAACGTTTGCCACGGGCTGCCTCCAGACGCCCATGGTATGATCATGCCGGTGCGCGGCATTCCCCTCCAGTCCCTCGTTTACCCGCTAGCGCCAAGGGAAAGACCCGTGCTGTGCCGCCGGCGTGTCTGATCGTGTAATCGCTGATCAAACTGCACTGGGGCAATTAGCCACGCCTCCCCCAGCAATATCCGGCCTGTGTGCCCGGGGCCTGGGGATGCCTTTCAACAGTAAGTCCGTGAGTCCATTGTGACTTCTTTCAGACAAGAGCTTAGCCTCTGTCATCCAGGTTTATTAGTATTGTCTTCCATTGACTATTATGAAGTGCTGTACATGAGGTTGTCTTTGCAAATGATTCAGAAGGTCCGGTTTGTGAAAAATGTTGTGGATTGTCTTGAGATATGCAGGGAGCAAATTACCTCCCTTTCAGTTTACCCACACTGGCTTCCTATTGGCTTCTAGCCTCAGTTTGAAATTATGCTAAAGACTGCCAGATGCAGCTACTCAGGAATACACAGAGGGTCTTCTCAGGTAAACAAAGTATAACTTTATTCAGAGCAAGCAGTATGAAACATAGAGAATAGAATGAGGCCCACCAGTGTCCTTCACTGCAGCGTCATTACATCCAGGCTGTTAGGGTTGCCAGCTCTGTGTTGGGAAATTCCTGGAGATTTTGGGGTGGAATAAACAAAGGAAAGGGGGAAACAAACTCAACCCAAAATTTACTGAAAATGCTACAAAGGTCAAGCTACAGTAAATAAAATTTTTGTATTAAAAGAAGAGTCATAAAGAATAAGCTTTACATACACTATTATAATTTTCTATAGAAAATTGATGAAAATATCAAATGCCGTCAATTTTTCATCAATTTTGTATAGGAAATTATAACAGCATACATAAAACTTATTCTTTATGACACTTGTAGCCTATTAATCAGGCCCTTTGTTTTTACTATTTTATTGTGTACACCTTATATCACACATATTTCTTTTGATACAAAAATATGTAGCTTGACCCTTGTAGCAGTCTCGATTTGAGGGTGGAGCCAGAGGAGGGCAGGATTTATGGAGGGGAGTTACCTCATCAGGATATAATGCCACAGAGTCCACCCTGCAAAGCAGCCATTTTCTCCAGGGGAACTAATCTCTGTCATCTGGAGATCAGCTGTAATTCCAGGAGATCCCCAGGCTGCGCTTGGAAGCTGGCCACTCAACAGCCTGCAGAGAGAGAGAGTCATAACTAAACCTGGCCTAGTGCCGGGGCTATTTTTGGGCAGGAACGCACAGGAACGGAGTTCCGGCTAGCTCCCAAGTTGGCCACACCCTAGGGTTGCCAAATCTAAATCGCCCGGGAGCGGGGGGCTCCCGGACGATGTCGGGTTTGTTTTCCCCTCAAATGGCGTGGCCCCGCCCCCAGCGTGCGACGTCACTTCCGGGTGACGCGCACGCGGGGGTGGGTTTTGCCCCGGG